>NW_012102009.1:1218471-1260797 GCF_000951045.1 Mandrillus leucophaeus
ATACCCAAAAGGTGAAATCATATTATTTGTTGTCGAAAAAGGATGGATAAAGAAAGAAAAGTATGTATGTCTGTGTATGTATGTGTATGTTTACATTTTATGCCACTTACTCTGACAGTTAAATGTGGTAGGTACTATATTAGTTTGCTAAATTTATTTTCTACTCTCATGCTAGAAAACATAAACTCGACTTTATTTTCAAGTGTCACAATTTGATCAGTGATTCAACTCATCTCCTAAATTATCTGATACGAAATGATATCTTCTCTACTTAATCCTCAACATATACTTGCATAACATTTTTACTTAAAAAATTGGTCAATTTAGAGGATTGCAGAGGAGTTCCAGGATCCGTTGTTTGGCCCACGTATCAGTTTTATTATCTCATTACACCAAAGGATACTTATCTCTCTTAACAATTAGCAAATTTTGTTGAACATCAGTTTCTCGATATCAGGTATTATGTCTTATTCAACTTCTCAGACCTTGAAATATTATATAATAAATATATATTGAACTGCATATCATAAAAATGTTCACCCCTTCCTCCCTTTTTGTTGTTTTAGTTTCATTCCGACTAAAACATGGCAGTGATTTATTTATTTTTGACAGCAGGTATGCAAAAACTATTCTAAATTTTATTCAGAAAAGTAAATGAACAAGAAAAGATAAGAAAATTAGTGTGTTACAGATAAAAGAATACATGGATAAATCAACCATTGACAAACCCTGTAGACATGAGAATTTAATATGTGATAAAGATAATACTACATATCAGGAATGGAGGAGTTAATCTATAAAATATTTTTTATTTTAAAATAATCAACTTAGAACCACAGCTCATTCCCAAAATCAAACTAAATTTTAGGTGTATCAAAAGTTAACACTAAAACATAGAAGAAATGAGGACTAGGATAAAATATGTCAGAATACCTGAATAATCAAAACCATTCAAGCAGGAGTTCTCACCCCTCAGGCCATGGACTAGTACCAGTCCATGGTCTTTTAGGAACCAGGTTGCACAGCAGGAGGTGAGCAATGCGCAAGTGAGTGAAGCTTCATCTCTATTTACAGCTGTTCCCTATCATTTGCATTACTGCCTGAGCTCTGCCTCCTGTCAGATCAGTTGCAGCATTAGATTTTCATAGGAGCGCGAACCTGTTGTAAACCCCTCATGTGAGGGATGTAGGTTGCACACTCCTTATGAGAATCTAATACCTGATGATCTGTCACTGTCTCCCATCACCCCCAGATGGGACCAACTAGTTGCAGGAAAACAAGCCCAGGGCTCCCACTGAGTCTACATTATGGTGAGTAATATAATTATTTCATTATATATTACAACGTAATAATAATAGAAATAAAGTATACAATAAATGTAATGCATTTGAATCATCCTGAAACCATCCCTCAGCCCGGTCCATGGAAAAATTATCTTCCACAAAACCCGCCCCTGGTGCCAAAAATATTAGGACAGCTGCATTTAAGCATAGAAGTAGGTGAAGACATCATGAAAGAATGTATTGAGACGTTTGACTAAGTAAAAGTTTTTTAAAGAAACCTCATTTGTTAAAAAGAAAAATCAGATAATTAAAAGGCAAATAACAAATAGTAGAAGATTGCCACAAAGATTAATGACTTTAATAAAGAGTTACTAATAAGTGATATAAAAAAATACTAAGACTTCAATAACTAAGATCATAAAAAGGCAATTTATAAAAACATAGATTAAAAATAGAATATTGTTATAACAACATTCAGTAATGGTCAGAATGAGGTAAGATGGAAACATAAAGCTGGAATCACCAAAGAAACCGTATATTATGCTCTTCACATTGCTTATTAAAACAACACATGAATGCATGCCATAAAGATTTTTCTCAAGAGTAGGGAGCTTCTTTTTGTCAGTTAATAAGAAAATTAAATTAACCAGAACATCTGCTTTTCTAAGAATTCCAGTCAATTATGATAGTAATGTGGATGCTATTTGTGCTGTGATGCTCCTTTTTCATTTCCTATGTTTGATTTTTGTGCTTTCTTTGTGTTTTTTTGGTTACACTTGCCAAACGTGTCGATATTACTGGTTTTTAAATTGAAGAAGATCACGTAGTTGTCGCTGGCAAGATGGCTGAATAGGAACAGTTCTGGTCTGCAGCAGCCAGCAAGATCAACACAGAAGGCAGGTGATTTCTGCGTTTCCAACTGAGGTACACAGCTCATCTCACTGGGACTGGTTAGACAGTCGGTGCAGCCCACAGAGGGCAAGCTGAAGCAGGGTAGGATGTTGCCTTACCTGGGAAGTGCAAAGCGTCAGGGAACTCCCTCCCCTAGCCAAGGAAAGCCTTGAGGGACTGTGCCATGTAGGATGGTGCACTCTGGCCCCAGATACTACGCTTTTCCCATGGTCTTTGCAACCCAAAGACCAAGAGATTCCCTCAGGTGTCTAGGCCACCAGGGGCCTGGATTTCAAGCACAAAACTGGGCGGTCATTTGGGCAGACACTGAGCTAGCTGCAGAAGTTTTTTTTTCATACCCCAGTGGCATCTGGAATGACAGCAAGACAGAATCATTCACTCCTCTGGAAAGGGGCTAAAGCGAGAGAGCCAAGTGGTCTAGCTCAGCAGATCCCACCCCCATGGATCCCAGCAAGCTAAGATCCACTGGCTTGAAATTCTCACTTCCAGCACAGCAGTCTGAAGTTGACAAGGAACACTCTAGCTTGGAGCGGGGAGGGAGGTCCACCATTACTAAGGCTTGAGTAGCAGTTTTCCCCTCACAGTGTAAACAAAGCCACTGGGAAGTTCAAACTGGAAGGAGCCCACCACAGCTCTGCAAAGCCACTGTAGCCAGACTGGCACTCTAGATTCCTCCTCTCCAGGCAGGGCATCTCTGAATAAATGGCAGCAGCCCCAGTCAGGGGCTTATAGATAAAACTCCTATCTCCCTGGGACAGAGCACTTGGGAGAAGGGGCAGCTGTGGGAGCAACTTCAGCAAACTTAAACGTTCCTGCCTGCCAGCTCTGAAGAGAGCAGTGGATCTCCCAGCACAGCACTTGAGCTCTGCTAAGGGACAGACTGCCTCCTTGACTGGGTCCCTGACCCCCATGCCTCCTGACTGGGAGACACCTTCCAGCAGGGGTCGACAGACCACTCATACAAGAGAACTCCAGCTGGCATCTGGCTGGTGCCCCTCTGGGAAGAATCTTCCAGAGGAAAGAACAGGCAGTAATCTTTCCTGTTCTGCAGCTTCCGCTGGTGATAAGAAGGCAAACAGGGTCTGCAGTGGACCTCCAGCAAACTGCAACAGACCTGCAGCAGACTAGCCTGACTATTAGAAGGAAAACTAACAAACAGAAAGCAATAGCATCAACATCAACAAAAAGGATGTCCACACAGAAACCTCATCCAAAGGCCACCAACACTGAAGACCAAAGGTAGATAAAACCAAGAAGATGAGGATAAAACAGTGCAAAAGGCTGAAAATTCCAAAAACCGGAACACCTTTTCTCCTCCAAAGGATCACAACTCCTCTCCAGCAAGGGAACAAAACTGGATGGAGAATGAGTTTGATGAATTGACAAAAGTAGGCTTCACAAGGTGGGTAATAACAAACTCCTCCAAGCTAAAGAAGCATGTTCTGACCCAATGCAAGGAAACTAAGAACCTTGAAAAAAGGTTAGAGGAATTGCTAACTAGAATAACTAGTTTAGAGAAGAACATAAATGACCTGACAGGAGCTGAAAAACACAGTATGAGAACTTTGTGAAGCACACACAAGTATCAATAGCTGAATCAATCAAGCAGAAGAAAGGATATCAGAGATTGAAGATCATCTTAATGAAATAAAGTGTGAAGACAAAATTAGAGGAAAAAGAATGAAAAGGAACAAACAAAGCCTCCAAGAAATATGGTACTATGTGAAAAGACCAAACCTACATTTGATTGGTGTACCTAAAAGTGACGGGGAGAACGGAACCAAGTTGCAAAACACTCTTCAGGATATTATCCAGGAGAACTTCTCCAACCTAGCAAGACAGGCCAACATTCAAATTCAGGAAATACAGAGAACACCACAAAGATACTACTAGAGAAGAGCAACACCAAGACACATAATCATCAGATTCACCAAGGTTGAAATGAAGGAAAAAATCTAAGGGCAGCCAGAGAGAAAGGTCGAGTTACCCACAAAGGGAAGCCCATCAGATCAACAACGGATACCTCTACAGGAAACCCTACAAGCTAGAAGAGAGCAGGGGCAAATATTCAACATTGTTAAAGAAAAGAATTTTCAACCCAGAATTTCATGTCCAACCAGAGTAAGCTTCATAAGGGAAGGAAAAATAAAAACCTTTACAAACAACAAATGCTGAGAGATTTTGTCACCGCCAGGCCTTCCTTACAAGAGCTCCAGAAGGAAGCACTAAACACGGAAAGGAAAAACTGGTACCAGTCACTGCAAAAACAAACCAAATTGTAAAGACCATTGACATTATGAAGAATCTGCATCAACTAATGGGCAAAACAACCAGCTAGCACTGTAAAGACATGATAAAATTTATACATAACAATATTAACCTTAAATGTGAACAGGGTAAATATCCCAATTAAAAAACACAGACTGGTAAATTGGATAAAGAGTCAAGACTCATCAGTGTGCTGTATTCAGGAGATGCATCTCACATGCAAAGACACACATAGGCTCAAAATAAAGGGAGAGAGGAATATTTACCAAGCAAATGAACAGGAAAAAAAAAAGCAGGGGTTGCAATCCTAGTCTCTGATAAAACAGACTTTAAATGAACAAAGATCCAAAAAGACAAAGAAGGGCAGTACATAACAGTTAAGCAATCAATACAACAAGAAAAGCCAACTATCCTAAATATATGTACCCAATACGGGAGGACCCAAATTCATAAAGCAAGTTGTTAGAGACCTACAAAGAGACTTAGACTCCCACACAATAATAGTGAGAGAGTTTAACACCCCACTGTCAATATTAGACAGATCAATGAGACAGAAAATTAACAAGGATATTCAGGACTTGAACTCAGCTCTGGACCAAGCAGATCTAATAGATATCTACAAAACTCTCCACTCCAAATCAACAGAATATACGTTCTTCTCAGCACCACATCACACTTATTAAATAGTTAATGGTGTTGGGAAAACTGGCTAGCCATATGCAGAAAACTGAAAGTGGGCCCCTTCCTTACACTTCATACAAATATTAAATCAAGATGGATTAAAAACTTAAATGTAAGGCCTAAAACCATAAAAACACTAGAAGAAAACCTAGGCAATACCATTCAGGATATAGGCATGGGCAAGGACTTCATGACTAAATCACCAAAAGCAATGACAACAAAAGCCAAAATTGACAAGTGGGATCTAATTAAACTAAAGAGTTTCTGCACAGCTAAAGAAACTACCATCAGAGGGAACAGGCAACCTACAGAATGGGAGAACATTTTTGCAATCTGTCCATATGACAAAGGGTTAATATCCAGAATCTACAAAGAACTTAAACAAACTTACAAGAAAAAATCAAACAACCCCATCAAAAAGTGGGCAAAGGATATGAACAGACACTTCTCAAAAGAAGAAATTTATGCTGCCAACAGACACATGAAAAGATGCTCATCATCACTGGTCATCATAGAAACGCAAATCAAAACCACAATAAGATACCATCTCACACCAGTTAGAATGGTGATCATTAAAAAGTCAGGAAACAACAGGTGCTGGAGAGGATATGGAGAAATAGGAAGGCTTTCACACTGTTGGTGGGACTGTAAACTAGTTCAACCATTGTGGAAGACAGTGTGGCGATTCCTCAAGGATCTAGAACTAGATGTACCATTTGACCCAGCCATCCCATTACTGGGCATATACCCAAAGGATTATAAATCATGCTGCTATAAAGACACATGCGCACATATGTTTATTGCAGCAGTATTCACAATAGCAAGACTTGGAACCAACCAAATGTCCATCAATGATAGACGGGATTAAGAAAATGTGGCACATATACACCATGGAATACTATGCAGCCATGAAAAAGGATGAGTTCATGTCCTTTGTAGGGACATGGATGAAGCTGGAAACCATTATTCTGAGACAACTATTGTAAGGACAGAAAACCAAACATCACATGTTCTCACTCATAGGTGGGAATTGAACAATGAGAACACCTGGACATACGGTGGGGGACATCACAACTGGTGCATGTTGTGGGGTGCGGGGAGGGAGGAGGGATAGCGTTAGGAGATATATCTAATGTAAATGATGAGTTAACGGGTGCAGCACACCAACATGTCACATGTATACATATGTAACAAACCTGCACATTGTGCACATGTACCCTAGAACTTAAATTATAATAATAAAATAATAAAAATAAATAGGGAATCCTTTCTTCATTTCTTGTTTTTGTCAGATTTGTCAAAGATCAGGTGGTTGTAGATGTGTGGTGTTATTTCTGAGACTTCTGTTTTGTTCCATTGGTCTATATATCTCTTTTGCTACGAGGACCATGCTGTTTTGGTTACTGTAACCTTGTAATATAGTTTGACATCAGGTAGTGTGATGCCTCCATCTTTGTTCTTTTTGTTTAGTATTGTGTTGGCTATACAGACTCTTTTTTGGTTCCATATAAACTTTACAGTAGTTTTCTCTAATTCTGTGAAGAAAGTCAATGGTAGCTTGATGAGAATAGCATTGAATTTATAGATTACTTTGGGCAGTATGGTCATTTTCACAATATTGATTCTTCCTATCCATGAGCATGAAATGTTTTTCCATTTGTGTCCTCTCTTATTTCCTTGAGCAGTGGTTTGTATTTCACTTTGAAGAGGTCCTTCATATCCCTTGTAAGTTGTATTCCTAGGTATTTTATTCTCTTTGTAGCAGTTGTGAATGAGAGTTCACTCATGATTTGACTCTGTTTGTCTATCATTGGTGTATAGGAATGCATGTGATTTTTGCACACTGATTTTGTATCCTGAGACTTTGCTGAAGTTGCTTATCAGCTTAAGGAGAATGTGGACTGAGACAACGGGGTTTTCTAAATATACAATCATGTCATCTGCAAACCGAGACAATTTGATTTCCTCTCTTCCTGTTTGAATACTCTTTACTTCTTTCTCTTGACTGATTGCCCTGGCCAGAACTTCCAATATTATGTTGAATAGGAGTGGTAAGAGAGGGCATACTTGTCTTGTGCCAGTTTTCAAGGGGAGTGCTGTCAGCTTTTGCCCATTCAGTATGATATTGGATGTAGATTTGTCATAAATAGCTCTTATTATTATTACTACAACCATCAGATCTTTGACAAGCCTGACAAAAACAAGCAATGGGGAAATAATTCCCTATTTAATAAATAGTGTTGGGAAAACTGGCTAGTCATATGCAGAAAACTGAAACTGGACCCCTTCCTTACACTTTATACAAATATTAACTCAAGATGGATTGAAGACTTAAATGTAAGACCTAAAACCATAAAAATCCTAGAAGAAAACCTGGGCAATATCCTTCAGGATATAGGCATGGGCAAGGACTTCATGACTAAAACACCAAAAGCAATGGCAACAAAAGCCAAAATTGACAAGTGGGATCTAATTAAACTAAAGAGCTTCTGCACAGCAAAAGAACATATTGTCAGAGTGGTATCATCAGAGAACAGATAACCTAGAGAATGGGAGATAATTTTTGCAATCTGTCCATCTGACAAAGGGATAATATCCAGAATCTACAATGAACTTAAAAAAAATTCAAAAGAAAAAACAAACAACCCCATCAAAAAGTGAGTGAAAGATATGAACAGACACCTCTCCAAAGAAGACATTTATGCAGAAAACAAATATATGAAAAAAAAGTTCATCGTCACTGGTCATTATAGAAATGCAAATCAAAACCACAATGAGATACCATCTCATGCCAGTTAGAGTGGCAATCATTAAAAAGCCAGGAAACAACAGATGCTGGAGAGGATATGGAGAAATAGGAACTCTTTTACACTGTTGGGGAGTGTAAATTAGTTCAACCATTGTGGAAGACAGTGTGACAATTCCTCAAGGATCTAGAATCAGAAATACCAGCAATCTCATTACTGTGTATATACCCAAAGGATTACAAATCATTCTACTATAAAGACACATGCACACATATGTTTATTGCAGCACTGTTCACAATAGCAAAGACTTGGAACCAACCCAAATGCCCATCAATGATAGATTACATAAAGAAAATGTGGCACATATACACCATGGCATACTATACAGCCATAAAAAAGGATGGGTTCATGTCCTCTGCAGGGACATGGATGAAGCCGGAAACCATCATTCTCAGCAAATTAACACAAGAACAAAAAACCAAACACTGCATGTTTTCCCTCATAATTGAGTATTGAACAATGAGAACACACGCTAAGGGAGAGGAGCATCACACAACGGGGCCTGTCAGGGGGTGGGGGGATAGGGGAGGGATAACATTAGGAGAAATACCTAATGTAGATGACGGGTTGATGGGTGCAGCAAACCACCGTGGCACGTGTATGCCCATGTAACAAACCTGCATGTTCTACACATGTATTCCAGAACTTACAGTATAATTTTTAAAAATCAATTAATTAAAGAAAAGTGTAAAATACAAGTTTTAGCTATTGCACCAGGTAGGATGTATTGATATCAATTGACAAAAACTGACTTCGATTAAATTAAGCCAGAGAAACATAAATTTGCTGCTGATTTCTTATACTTGAGAAACATGATTTAGGGAAGCTCCAGGGATCTCAGGAGGAAGGGCGTACGAATCAATTACAGTTGCCTCTTACCCTGTGGAGATTTGAGTTCCCCTCTAGATTTAAATTCCTGGGAGGAAGAATCTAACTCCTTACCAAATTGCTCATTATATCTAGTAGTTTCATTTATTTTTAAATTTTAAACCTCAGGTTTTCTTGATATATATATTCAGTAAGATTAAAAAGTAATTTTATCCCTTCTAACCCAATTTTCTTATCTTACCGCATTAGTTATTACCTCAAAAGTACACAGAATTAATTGCTTAATTCTTCATTTATTAATTCCACTTTCTTAATTCTTATGCCAGGCACTGTTCAAGGCTGGGAGGAAATAGCAGAGAACAAAACAAAAACCTCTCTGCTTGTAGAGGTTACACGCTGTAGACTGATATGACACAGATAGGAACCCAGAAAAATAAGTAATATATACACTGTTACATATTTTTAAGGGTTAACAATAAAAATAAAACAGAGAGGCATGGACAATATAATCTTTGTAGGTGGACTGGAAACAATGGTAACAGGAAAAATCCCTATTTGTTTCTAGTTTTAGGATATAGAGTCTCACTATTTAGATGATTGTTGTTTCTGTGAAATCAATCTGTATTTTATATTTAATCAGTTTCTTTTAATTTCATATCTTAAAATTAAGAATGGGAGCTAAATTTGATCAAATTATTTTAAGTATTTTTTATATTCGTAAGGATTTCTTTCTTTAATCCATTGATAAGATTAATAATATTTGTGGATATTAGCCCATTCTTGCCTTCCTAGAATAAATCATATTTTGTAATAATGTGTGCTTATTGGCAGTACGCTGGATTTACCTTGATAATATTATACTTAGAATTTTGTAGTTCTATTTGTAAGTAAAATTAATCTTTCTTGCTTAAACTCATCTATTGGTCCAGTTTTCTATTTTGTCTTATCATAATCACATTTTAATTATTTCAATGAGGAACTTTTCAATAGCATGAAATCTTTAAATAGCATTGTAATACCTTCTTCAATAACAAGAGTAACTAATAGTTATATAATGCCAAATATATTACACCATGTTCTAAGTACTTTATGTATATTAACTTAGTTAATTGTCACAATAACCGTGCGAGGTAGACATTATTATTATTTTCTATATTTTATGTTATTATTATTACATTATTAATTTCTACATTTTACAGATGACGAAACCAGCACAGAGTGGTTACACAGCATATCTAAGTTCATTTGACGTTGGTGCCTTTTTTAAATGGTTGATATTAAATATGCTTTCCAATTTATTTTATGATCATTTATCTACTCATGTTTTCTACTTCTTGGATTGCCTTTATTAATTTAAATTGTGCTAGAAAAGCATTCATTTGAAATGAAATTCATTTCAAATTTCCTTTGTTGCAATTTGAAAGGTTTTCAAATTCGTTGCAATTTGAAAGGTTTTCAAATTCGTTGCAATTTGAAAGGTTTTCAAATTCGTTGCAATTTGAAAGGTTTTCAAATTTGTTGTTTGAAAGTTTTTCAAATTTGTTGCAATTTGAAAGTTTTTCAAATTTCTGGCAATTTGAAAGTTTTTCAAATTTGTTGCAATTTGAAAGTTTTTCAAATTTGTTGCAATTTGAAAGTTTTTCAAATTTGTTGCAATTTGAAATTACAAGTGTTGTAATTTTTTTCTGTTACAAATATTTTATTGTATCCCTATCTGTGATTATATTTTCATTCATATTCGATTCACATGTATTTTTGCTCTTGTTACTTTGTCTTCAATCATTAAAAAATTTATCTATTTTATTGGTCTTCCCAAAGAATTCACTTTCTGTTTTTTAACTTTTATTAAGCTTAGCCTATTTTTTTATTATTTAACTTTCTTACTTTGTTTAGTTTATTGATTATTTTTCTTTATTTTTGTTTTCTTTTATTAATATTAATGGGGTCTTAAACTTATAAAATTTTCTCTCAGAAGAACATTTAGCTTTGTTATAAGATTACATATCAAATGCTGTCCTTTTCATTGTCTTCTAGTTTGTAATTTCAGTTTTCATTTCAAAAATATTTCATAATTACTCATTATAATGAATAAGAGTTATTCTAAGTGAAGAAATATTTGATCAGCATTTTATTGTTTATCTCCTGGCATAGAATGTGATCTGTAACATTTCATTTCTTTGAAATTGTTAAGGTTCTCTTTGTGTCTAGTCCAGTTAAGATCAATGATTTCTAAATGTGCCAGGAACACATAAAGAACACATGTAAAATTTTATAAATAATATACTCAGTACTATATGTGTTTATATGCATCTATGTTTGTGGGAATGAGCTTTGTTATGTACGTCTCTACTATTTTGTATAAATTACATTCTTTTTGTTTTTCATATTTGATTTTTAAGCATAATAAATAGAGGAAATTCCCCAATTTAACATGTCCAATTCATGTCAAACAAGGATGGGTGTTCAAGCCCCTTGGACCTTGCTCTAGACGCAGAACTAAAGAAAAGAAACCAGTAGACATAAGCAGATGGAGGCAAATGGGGCAGCAGGGCCACTAAAGGCATGTGGGGTGCTTCTTTGTTACACTTGAAGACTGTTTTATCAGGAACAACAGTACTGGGTTCCTTTGCAGTCACTTCCTTTTCACTAATGATGAGGCCCAGGTGAATGACATCTGAGTATTCTGTGAGATCTTAAGGGAGACATGGGAGGAGAGCAGCTGCATTTCATATGGCAGCAGCATCAAATCCTTGTTAGCTTTGTCATTCTATTTGTTCTCATCCTTCTCATTATGTTTGATGACTAGGCACTTTGTGGCCACAATGTAGCCCCATTGTGGAGTCCTTTGAAGTTCCTGGGTTTTGATGAGCTGCTGTTGTTGGTTGTCTAGCCATACATGCAGGTCAGGGTGCAATAGAACAATCACACCCACCTATTGGATATTGCCACCATCTCAACCCTCTCATCCAAGATTTCCTTCATGGGCTTAGATGCTCAAAGCTTGACTTTCCTTTCTTCCATTATCTTTTCCTTCTCATCCTCAGAAAACTCCAGCCTGCCTCAGCGAGCTCTTCTTATTGAGCTACTGAAGGCAATGCTCATTCAAAGACCCAGTCATTTCATTATCTGAAAGTATAGCTTTCACACATTTCAGAGTCAGAGCTTCCTCCTGATTTTTCCTTTCACCAGTGATGGCTCTCCTTTATACAAGGCACATTCAGAGAGAAGTCATTTCATCCACAGATGAGAAAGTAGTCTAGCAACTCAGAAGGGAATCATTGATTAGTCGATCTTCATGGATTCTCAGCTTCAGACTTGGAAAATGCCTTGTAAATTCTCAAGATTGTTTTTTCCCATTTCAGAGAAGAGTTCAAAGCACTTCTTGACAATATACTTGTGAATGACATTAAAGGTTTTACTCTCTTAACCATTTTTTGATTCCCTGGATAAAGTAAAGTTTGGTGGTTTTCTTCTTGTTCTTAAAGAGATCAATGTGATAAATTTGCTTCCACTTAAGATACAGAAAGCCACACCCACCTTATCAATGAGAAAAAGCCCAATAATCTCCAAAATCATAACTTCCCTAAAGACTATTAGAAAATTGTGTGCAAATGAACTAAATCTCTAAGAGTGACAAGCTTCTTCAAGGAGAGATGAATATACTAAACTCATCCTTGGCAGACCATGAGAGGAAGAGGTAGAATTCACCATTTTAGTGAATTCTTATACGTCAAGTGTGAGCCAATGTAACAATTTAGAATCCCTTTAGAAGCTCTAGATACAAAGGGAGTCGATGCTTACACATCAGCTCTTTAACATGGGCTTCTACCAGGTGATCATAAGAATAACTGGGGCTGGGCACTGTGGCTCACACCTACAATCCCAGCACTTTGGGAAGCTGGAGTAGGAGAATCACTTGAGGTCAGAAGTTCAAGACCAGCCTGGTTAATATAGTGGGACCCTGTCTCTACAAAACAAATTCAAAAATTAGAAAGATGTGGTAGTGCACACTTGTAGTCCCAGCTACTTGAGAGGCTGAGGTGAGAGGATCACTTGGGCCTGGGATGGGGAGGTTGCAGTGAGCCTTTATCACACCATTGCACTTCAGCCTGGCTGACTGAGCAAAACCCTGTCTCAAAATAATAATAATAATTGGGAGCATTGCAAGAGACTCTGAGGAGTCCTTTCAGTGGCACAGAGGCATGAAACTCTGCTTGTACCCTTCTCTGACTTACACAAAGCAAAAGCCATCCACTGCTGGGACAGAAACAGGAAACTTTCCTGCCCCCAGGACCCAGGCAATGCTCCTGGGGGAGTGGAGGAAAAACGGAAGTTGCCTCTGGAAGAGGAGGAAGAGCAAAGATGCTCTGCTCCTGAGGGAGAGGTGGAAGCAAAACCCTCTACCTCTGAGGACAGGGGAGGAAGATCTTCCTGCCTCTACTAGGAGCATTGTACTAGTAACAAACAATATCAGTCTACCACTGGACAGTGCCAGGCAAAGCTACAATAGCACCAGGAGGGGTGAGGGACAAAGGTCATCTGCTCATGGGAGAGGGGAGGAGTCCAAGCTCCTGCACTGATACAAGCAGGGGTCTGAGAGAAAGCCAGGATACTCTCTCAGGCCCAAGACTCCACATAGAGATGACAAGAGTTTGGATGTCACAAGGGGAGGTGTAGGAATGCTGTTAAAGTCACATCTCTGAGGACAAGAAGCACAGGGCCAGCCTGAGGCTGAGACAGGATCAGGAGAAATGAGAACTCCAAGAGCTTTCTATTTATTGCGAGACCATGAAGACAGACTCCTCTGTGGGGCAGGTGAGTGGGGTCTGCTGAAAGCTGAGAGTGAAACAGAAAACTGAGTAAAACCTCTGGCACCCTAGAACCCTCAGTAAGCCAAAGAAGAGCACCCATTGTTGGAAGAATTTGAAGTCCTGGTGCACTGAAATGGTGACAGCAATGACAAAATTCCAAACTAGTTCAACTAATGAAGAGATTGACTCATCTACTCATATTAACAGCCAGTCAGGAGAATTGAGATTTATTTCTTTCAATTTCCACTCTTCTTTCATACACTCCAATCAAAGAGGTCGAAAGGAACCTATGAAGAGAAGCCATCAATACCCTGAATTCTAGGATCTTCTAAGAGACCTATTTGATTTTCTACTGGTCTTGTCAGTCATTGGTAAGACCGTTGGATCATTGGTAAGGCTCCTGGATCATGTCATCTGGGTTTCTGGTGCAAATGAACTGAGTTTTATTCAGCTTTCCCCAATCAACATATTTCTTTTTAATCTACTTTGTTTTCCTTCCTTTGTGCTTGTCACCGTCATCTTCCATATCTGAATCTCAGACTTATCCCAATCATTCTTTCCTAGCTCACCTTATTCTTTCTTATTCTTCTCATCTGCCTCCTCATAGCTGGTTTTCCTCTTTCATTTCTTCTCCAAAGAAAAAGCAATGCGAAGGTCAATGAAATGAGGGTGCATCTTCACTGCTTCCTGACAAGCCTCCTTCTAGGTATTCAGTCTAGTTTTCTTGATGATAAAGATCACTTTGATACACAGGCTAATAAGTTCATTGTAGTCAGAACAGACTGTGAAGGAGTCCTCAGCAGAAAACACCCAGATATGCTGCTCATTTTCAGTGCTTAGTGAGCACAACTTTCTGCCATCAGGTAGGCAGAATAAAAGCCAACACTATCCCATCCAATCCTGGAGATATCTGCACCGGTGCGCAAAGCCTCCTTGAAACCTTGGCAATAGTTTATGAACTATTATGATGGTATTACCCTTGATCATGCCAATTCCCGTGTCTGCAAGAGTTATAATCAGTTTGGGAGATCGAGAACAATGTCTACCTTTAGCTCTTTAAGACTAGCCATCTAACTTGGAACTGTCTATTAGGCTTTCGTGACAAATCTTGTCCAGGATATCAGAAACGATAGAGGTTTGTTATTTTCCTTGTTGGAGTAAGAGATATTGATGATAAAAGACTAGGCAAACTTCTTGGGAGGCAAAGGTTTCCACTTAATCCTCTCCATGGTACACTTTCTCGGGCAGTTGGAAAAAGGGCAGAAAGAACCAGAAAGAAACCACAAAGACTATTCCTGTTTCTCCTTGTGTGGATGGCACAGGACTGACTAAAGAGCCCTTAGTTATTTTTGTACACTAACTGTGCAATTTTGAAAGAGGTATTTTAAAATTCTCCTTGAAAATTTAGTGCATTGTCTTCTTTTTCATAGTTTCAGCTAATATTGTATCGTGTATACAGGTTTACAGTTTTCATAAATTATGCCTTTTACTATCACATAGTATTTCTCTCTGTTCTGTCTTACTGAGTTTAACTTTAAATTCCACTTTCTATATTTATACTTCCCTGACATCTCTTCTTTTGTCTATACATCCCTAGTGTCTATCTGCTTACTCCATTTTTTCAACATCTTAAAAATTTATTTGTTTCAAATGTGTTTTATTTTTTAAAAATCATATAATTTTTTTTCCTCCAAGGCTGACCACTGCTGCACTAATAGAAAAAATCCAGTCCATTAATATTTAGAGGAACAATTTACATAATTGTTTTTATTATTTTCATTTTTTATGCATGCTTACCATTTAATTTACTTTATTGTTTCTTCTTTTTCCTTTTTCTTATTTTTTACTAGTTTGCTTATTCCAGTTTTAACCTTTGTTAATTTAGAAGTCCTGGTCCTTCTCTTTCTTCCCATTCTTGACACTCAATCCAATATATATTTTTATAATATTACATCAAACCAGATACCACCTCTGACCTTATACTATTCTATTTACTCACTGCCTTATTGCTCCAATTCCTGTCAAAATAAATCCCTTAGGACACTTTTGTGTCCTACAAACTCCTTGGCTGGACAGAGTTTAGAACTTTTATTCTAGAGTACTGTTGATTTTCCATTACAATATGTTCCTTCTCTTTAAAAAAAAAAAAAACTGTATTTATTAGTTATGTTACTAATTCACAGTATTATTACATATATTCACTAAACTATTTCTACTGAAAGATTTATTGCTCATTGCATTTTTCCTTGCTATTCTACTTTTATGTAGGGGTCTGGTTTATAATTCATTCTTTATTTGTTAGGGGAGAGTTTTTCTCACATGGATCACCTATATTTTCTCGGTCCTTGCATATCCATAATGTCATTTTTTTATGTCTTGATCTGAGATTTATATCTTTGCTAGGTATAGAATTTTCTGATTACTCTCATTATCTTAATGCATGTTATCCCACTATTCCCTTGTTATCAGTGCTATTAATAAGTAGTTCAATGTCACTCTGATTCTTCATCCTTTAGTTTTTAACTTATTCTTTCTGGTTATGAGCTTGTGGATTTTTCTCCTTATTGTTAGAATTCAGGAATCTTGCCAGAATATGTGTGTTTTTATTCCCCATCTACCCTGACTGGTATTCAGTGAGGCTTTTCAATCTTTAGGCTCTTTGTTATTAAAACCAAGGAATTTTTCCATTTTTCTTCTGTTAACTTATGCTAGGTCTTCAGCATTTATCCTATGAGATTTTTATCATTTATCTTATTTTTTCACGTCTTATTTTCACTCTGTGTTTGAGGTAGTTTTACCCTTCTCTTCCATATCACTGATTTGGTTCACAACAGTGATCATCTTCCCTCAAGTCAGCTACTAATAGTTTTTTAATTCAAAAATTATCTATGTTTCTTCCAGAAAGTCATACATATGTTATAATTGACTCCTCTTAAAGGGACTTAGTATTTTCTTTGTTGAAATTGATGAACACAGTTATGTGTCACATCTTACAGCTCTAGTTCACAGGGGCCATCTGTTCTAAGGGTTCTGCTTCATTCCTTTAGCATTATCAATGTTTTTATTCACCTACTCATGATTTTTATTCAACTTTAGTAGCTACATCAGGTTTCCTGGGATAGTCATGTGATGGGAATTCTAAGAACAATAGAAGAGACATAATGGCTTCTTGTGAGAAAGTGTCATGTAACTACCAACTGTCAGGTCTCTGTTGAGGCACTAGAGGGAGGTCGCTCTGATCTTCATTCTCACCAGTTTAGAATGCCATTTTTTTAGAACCTCCCAGAGTGAGATTTTATCAATGTAAATAAAATGATTTTGACTTTCTTAATTAAAATATTTCAATGACTTTTGATTGTACTTGGAATTAAATCTAAACTTTTTTTTTGTGGTCTGCAAGATTTGCATAATTTTGTGCTACTTCTCTGGCACCACACTTGGTCTAAGTCTTCCATTCTGTTTTCTATTCTTTCAAAATAGTTTAAATTCTCTGGTCTCTCAATGGTACTTTTATTTTCCAATGTTCTCATGGCATTTTAATTTTATGTATTTTAGTTATTCCAATAAATTCAAAAAGTTAAATTTAATTGTTCAGTCTACTGCACTGAACCATAAATCAAGACATGTAAGCAAAATTGTGTGTAATATCTGATAGATTCCATAACAGTCATATGTGAGGAATAGTGTTGAGCATTAAGGAGCAAGTGGCTATAGGTATGTGAATTGAATAGTTGTTAAGAAAATGGCTAATAAAGGAAGGACATGAACTCAGAGACTGTAATCACCTTGATATTTTAAACTATAATTCTTCTTTGAATATCTCAATACTGGTTATCTATTAATATTGAATGGCTATGTTTACATATTACATAGTGAAATAAGTGATCCAAACCCTTTCTAAATTCTAGGGAGCTTCTACTGTTTTATTATTACTAAAGGATTAGAGCTTGGGTAGACTGCTCTCCTTTTGGGAAGTATAATAAGGAGTCTTTGTAAGTGTGTATAGATAGTACCATGGTTAAGACTATCATAGATACTGAAAAATAGTTTACTCTTCAAAACAAATAAGAGAAATCTTAGCAAGCAGAAAAAAGTGTTGGTGGAGGAAGTAAAGAAATGGGAAAATCACCTCAGTGAGGTGGGTAGTAATCAATATACAGGCAGAGTGAGACCCATAGACATTCATATCTACTGAGAAATTCCTTGTGTTGAAGGTGACTAGATAGTTTATGATGACCAGTACTCAATCATACATTGTTTCTCTGTTAGTACTGGGTACTAATTCTTTTCACTTCCTGAATGCTTTCAGTAGAATATGTTATAAATAAAAGCCTTTTACTGGTAATGTTCTAAGGAATGAATGATTGGGCAGAGAGGAGCTGAGAGAGGAGGTCCACAGAAAGTGAGACAGTGGTGGCCACCAGGCACAATAAACATACTGGCACTAGGAATTCAGACTGTGCAAAGGAACAAGGAAATAAGTACTTCAGAAAATTTTCAAAAATATTATGGATCTTGTTGGACTTTTTACAGTACATGTGAGATATTATTTGCATATTAGAAGAAAGCCTCAGAAGGCTAAAGGGCTTTGGACGTTAGGTTAAAAAGTACTTTGAGATATCTAGGTTACAAATTTATGTGTGTGTTTTGGGGGTGGGGTTGTTAAAGTGAACTGCACTGTGTCATCTTAAATGCAACTCAATTTCTGTACTTACGTAGTCACCAATAGTGAGAACTGACATTTGTGATTTACTCTTAGATTCTGAAACATCGAAGAATATTTTCTTGACGTTGTAAGCTCTAGTGAGCAAATTTGAGGACACTGAAAAAGGCACTAGCACCTGCACATAGTGTACTTTGATATATATTTGTTGCATGAATCAATCAATGAATTAATCAGTGCAAGAATAATTGAGTGAATGAATGAATTAATGAAAATGAACAAATGAATGAGCCAGAGGAACTGGATTAAGTTCTAACTTAACACCTTTGGGCTTTTTAAAATCCATAAATGTAAAGAATTTGAATATTAATTTTAAGTATCTTTCAAGTTCTAATAATAGAAAGTTTATTTTAAGATTTCAAACCGTAAGACAACTCTTACAAAAATCAAACAAAGTGAAATTTAGAAGTGTTATGGTACTCATTAAACTAAATTTATTAATTACATTATTGATTTTCCTAATATTTACAGAAATAAGATATTTCTGTATGTATATGATTAGTATGAGAAACAAGAGCAATTATCAATACAAATGAAAACAATATAAATGCTCAGTCAGCCTCAAAGCTAAACTTTTTTCTGCTAAGAATTTAAAGACCCAATACAGTACTTGATCCTCAGTGAACTCTTAGTAAATGTTTGTAGGATAAATGAATGAATAATTAATAGTTACATTATATAATCAAATATTAAATATTTAGCTTAATATCGATACATTTTAATTCTCTTTTGTATTCATTTTAATTCTTTCCATTAATTTTCAGTGTTATAATAAAAAAGAGAGAAATGGAAATGGGTTTAAGCTTTAGTGTGAGGGATTTATATTTCATTTAAGAAAGACAATTTGGCAGAGAAGATTGTTTGATAATAGAACAGTTTACTGAAAGAAATTGGAAAATTTCTTAAGAGATTAGTGTTAGCACAGTACAAAGGCAGAAAATTAAATTAAGTCAATAGTTTCAAATGTATGCATTTTATATCTCATCAAAGACTCTGTGTAGAAACAAAACTCCCCCATTTGGTGAAAAGGGCAAGTATTTAATGTATAACATTAGATGAGTTGCAGGTAAGTATGTAATTACAGTAGCATTTTAGAAAATGAATTTTATTAATATCTCAAATAAAATGTTAATTTCATTAGTTTTTATTCATTTGAAAAGATAAAGGGGCTACTCTTGTTGCCATTTTAGGCATAAGGACAACAAAAATGAAATGACAACCTTAAGGGACTCACACTTTAGTGGCAAAGTCAGACAAGTAAGTCAACATTTCCAGGAGAGCCTAACATTTTTAACATGTAAAGACCAGGGGACTCTGGGAGCAACAAAGAAAGAACACTTCAGAGGTTAGGAAATGATTTACAAAAATGTCTTTGAAGACCATTAGAAAACCTCTCAGATAGGAAAGGAAATATTTCTCTGATAGAAGGAGATGGACTTGTAGGACTCTCAGATTCTAAGTTGTAGGGGCATGAAAGAGCATGGTTTGTCCAAACACAAATGAATATTTACTTAGTGCCTACTATGTTCCAGATATCTGAGGTGCAGAGTATACAGTGAAGAACAAACCAGATATTATCTCCAACTTCAGGTTGTTCCAGGCTAATACTTACAAAGATTTTGGTAACATTTAATAAAGTGTTTATTTGCCCTTGTTGAATACTAGCTATTGCTGTTTGTTAAACCTATGTTATAGTTCTAGTAGTGGCTTGTGTTTTTGTGTGCAAATGACATATTGGTTTTTGAATTTTTTTATTTTTAATGTTTTTATTTAAAACCCAACTGTTTGAATCTATTAGCTAAGGGCAGACTTGACTGTTGAATTTGAAACTTATGGCAAAGTTAAAAAACACTTAGTCTCTGAACATATATATTAATTACTCTAAGTTTTTAATCCATTTTACAGAAATTTGGTAAATAATTATCAAATGGAACATTCTGACTACTAGTTTAAACCAGATCACATTTTGTTAGAAATGGTGTATGAAGTCAGAAAGTCAGTGTCATCAACCAAGAAAACAGTGAATCTCCAAAAAATCATTTTCCTGACTCAATTTGTGGACTTCATTAGTTTAACTTTCTTCATCTTCTGATGCACAGGTCAGAACCAGAATTGTTGCTTCTGAGTGTTAAAATAATATAAATAACTTATTATTTTCATTGTTGACCAACATTTTGTTGTTCTTTTAATAAAGACTAATGGTTTACAGAGACGTTGTTTGATCAATTCAAGTTGTATTTGATGAGAATAATTTTTTCTCCTTTTCCATTGGTTTGAACAGTAACTAAGTCTCCATCAAATTAAAAATGTATTATTCTACATATGTGAATTTGAAGTGAGTTATACTTGACAAAAACCCTTCCTACTTTCATTATTTCAGTTCTTAAAAACTTACTCAAATTCCCTCATTGAAGATTTTCTTTATTTTATTTTTTCTGAGCTCTACATATACTTTCAATTTCCATCATGGTCTCCATATTTACTCATTCTCAATGATCTATTTGCTATTAAACAATTTTTAAAAATATATTTGTATTCAAAGTATCCCAATTTACATCAAAATATAAAACAGGTAGTTAAAGCATAAAATTATCTTAATATATATTCAAAAATATTTTCATAGGATAGCATTCAAATTTCTAGTATGAAAGTTAAAAGCCAAAATCATCAAAAGTAATTGTATCTGTATTAGTCCATTTTCATACTGCTGTGAAGAAATACCTGAGACTGGGTAATTTATAAAGAAAAAGAGCTTTAATGGGCTCGCAGTTCTTCATGACTGGGGAGGCCTCACAATCATGGCAGAAGGTGAAGAAGGAGCAAAGGCACATCTTACATGGTGGCCAGCAAGAGAGTGAACTGCCCTTTGTAAAACCATCAGTTCTTATGAGACTAAATCACTATCATGAGAACAGCCTGGGAAAAACCTGTCCCCAGGATTCAATCACCTCCCACCAGGTCCCTCCTATGACTCATGGGGATTATGGGAGCTACAATTCAAGATGAGATTTGGGTGGGGGTTGGGAACACAACCAAACCATATTAATATCTCAAATAAGTTGTTAAGAACACACCATACAAAAATATATAAATTAAGGCAACTATAACATAAATTGTGGGAAAAAGGTAAAAGTCTAGAGTGTTTATATTCAACCAAAGTTAAGTTGTTATCAGCTTAATATAGACTATGATAACTAGAAGATTCTTCATGTTTGCCTCATGGTAACCACAAAAAAATTACAGCACATATGCAAATGATAAAGAGAATTAATTCAAAACATAGCCCTACAGAAAAACCACCAAACCGCAAAGGAAAAATAAAAGGCAGAAAGGAACAAAAGAGCTACAAAACAATCAGAAACAACACAATGGCAAAAGTAAGTCTTTACCTATCAATAATAACCTTGAATGTAAATGAATTAAATTCTATAATTACAAGATATAGAGGCTGGGTGTGGTGGCTCACTCCTGTAATCCCAGCACTTTGGGAGGCTGAGGTGGGCGGATCATGAGGTCAGGAGATTGAGAACATCCTGGCTAACATGGTGAAACCAAGTCTCTACTAAAAATACAAAAAATTAGTCAGACGTGGTGGCAGGTGCCTGTAGTCCCAGCTACTGGAGAAGCTGAGGCAGGAGAATGGTGTGAATCTGGGAGGTGAAGCTTGCAGTGAGCTGAGATTGTGCCACTGCACTCCAAACTGGGCGACAGAGCAAGACTCCATCAAAAAAAAAAAAAAAAGAAAAAGATATAGAGAGGCTACTATATGGTAAAAACAAAACAATACTCAAGTATATACTGCCTAGAAAAGACTCACTTCATCCATAAGGACACACATGGACTGAAAGTGAAGCTGTTGAAAAAGGTATTCGATGCAAATGGAAACCAAAAGTGAATGAAAGTAGCTAAATTTATACCGGATAAAATAGATTTTAAGTCAAAAATTATAAAAGGAGACAATGAAGGTCTTTATATAATGATAAAGGGATTAATTCAGCAAAATGATATAACAGTTATAAATGTATATGAGCCCAACATCAGAGCTCCCAAATACATAAAGCAAATATTATTATATCTAAAGGGAGATATAGACTGTAATAGAAGAATAGTAGGGGACTTCGATATCCCACTTTCAAAAGTGGACAGGTTATCCAGACAGAAAATCAGTAAAGAATCATTGAATTTAAAGTGTAGCCTTGATCAAATGCACCTAACACATTTACAGAACATTTTGTCCATAGCTACAGAAAACACCTTCTTCTCAACTACTCATGGGCCATTCTCCAGGATAGATTATGTGTTAGGGCACAAAACAAGTCAACAAATGTCAGAAGATAGAGCTCATATTGATGATCTTTTCTGGCTGTAATGTTATAAAACTAGACTAAAAGTCGGAATTTCAGAAACTTTACAAGTACATGGAAATTAAGCAACATGTTGCTGAATAACCAAGGAGACAAAGAAGAAATTAAAAATAAAATTAAAACTTTTTTTCAGACAAAAGGAAATTGCAATACAGCATACCAAACCCACAGAACACAGCAAAAGCAGTTATATGAAGAAAGTTTCTGCAATAAATACTTGCATAAAAAAGAAACATCTTAAATAAACAGCCGAACATTATACCTCAAGAAATTAGAAAAATAAGTAAAAACTAAACCCCATAAACTAAATGAATAAAACAGGAAATATTAAATATCAGAGCAGAAATAAAGACTACAAAAACAATTTAAAAATCAGTGAAACAAAGAATGAGTTTTTTGAAGCAATAAAACTGACAAGCTTTTAGCTAGACTATCAAAAAAGAAAGAAGTCTCAAAATCAGAGATTAAAACTAAATAACATTGCAACTGATATCACAGAAATATGAAGGATCATAAGAGTCTATTATGAACAATTATACACCAACAAAATAGATAACCTCACAAAAAATGAACAAAAGTATTGGACACATACATCTACCAAGATAGAATTATGAAAAAGTAGAAAATCTGAACAGACCAATAATGAATGAGGAAATTAAATTAGTAAAAAAAAAAGTGTCTCATAAAAAAGAACTCGGCTGGGTGTAGTGGCTCAGACCTGTAATCCCAGCAGTTTGGGAGACCAAGGTTGGGGGATCACCTGAGGTCAGGATTTCGAGACCAGCCTGGCCAACATGATGAAACCCCATCTCTACTAAAAATAAAAACACTAGCCAGGTATGGTGGGGGGAGCCTGTAATCCCAGCAACTTGTGAGACTGAGGCCAGAAAATCACTTGAACCCAGAAGGCAGAGGTTGCAGTGACCCAAGATTGTACAGTCTGGTGACAAGAGCAGAACTCCATCTCAAAACAAAACAAACAAACAAACAAAAACTCATTAACTGAAAAGAAGAGAATACTTCCAAACTCATTCTACAAGGCCAGCATTACCCTAAAACCAAATCCAGACAAGGACACACAGAAAGGGAAACTACAGGTCAATATCCCTAATTAACATAGATGCAAAAATCCTCAACAAAATATTAGCAAACTGTATTTCTTAGAACCTTAAAAAGACTATTTACTATGATTATGTGGGTGTATCCATCCGTTTTCACACTGCTATAAAGAACTACCTGAGACTGGACTCTTTTATTAACTCACAGATCCACAGGCTGTACAGGAGGCATAGCTGGGTGGGGGAGGTGCTCAGGTAGCTTACAATCAATGATGGAAAGCAAAGGGGAAGCAAGCGTGTTTTCTCACGGTTGGCAGGAGAGAGAGAGAGAGAGAGAGAGCAAAGGAGGAAGTGCTACTCACATTCAAACAAGCAGATCTCATGACAGCTCACTCACAATCATGAGACCAGCAAGAGAGAAATCAGCCTCCAGGATCCAATCACCTCCCACTCCCACTATTTCCCTCCCCCATCATTGACAATTACAATTCAACATGAGATTTGGATGGGGACAAAGAGCCAAACATGTCGTTCCTCTCCCTGGTCCATCCCAAATCTCATATTCTTCTCATATTTCAAAACACAATCAGGCCTTTCCAACAGTCCCCCAAAGTTTTAACTCATTCCAACATTAACTTAAAAGTCCGAGTCCAAAAATCTCATCTGAGACAAGGCAAGACTCTTCCACCTATGAGCCTGTAAAATCAAAAACAAGTTAATTACTTCCAGGATACAATGAGGGTACAGGCATTGGGTCAATGTTCCCATTCCAAAAGGAAGAAATTGACCAAAAAGAGAGCTAAAAGCCCCATGCAAGTTCAAAACTCAGCAGTGAAGTCATTAAATCTTAAAGCTTCAAAATAATCTCCTCTAACTATATGTCTCACATCCAGGGCATGTTGATGCAAGGGGTGTGATCCCAAGGCCTTGGGTAGCTTTCTCCCTGTGGTTCTGCAGGGTGCAGCCCCCACAGCTACTTTCACAGGCTGGCATTGAGTGCCTGTGGCTTTTCCAGGTACACAGTGCAAGCTGTTTGTGGATTTACCATTCTGCGGTCTGAAGCAGGTAGTCCTCTTCCCACAGCTCCACTAGGCAAGCCCCAGTGGGGACTCAGTGTAGGGGCTCCTACATTTCTACTCTGCACTGCCCTAGTAGAGGTTATTCGTGAGGGCTCTACTCCTGCAGCAGACTTCTTCCCAGACATCCAGGCATTTCCACACATCCTCTGAAATCTAAGCAGACGTTCCCACACCTCAGCTCTTGCCTTCTGCATACCCACGGTTCAAACACCACATGGAAACTGCCAAAGCTTGGGAATTGCAATCTCAAAGTCATGGTCTGAGCTGTACCTTGGTCCCTTTTAGCCATGGCTTGGACACAAGGAGCCAGGTCCCAAGGCTGCACACAGCAGCACAGCCTTGGGCTTGGCCCATGAAACAATTTTTCCCTCCTAGGCCTCCAGGCCTGAGATGGGAGAGGCTGATGCAACGGTCTGTGAAATGCCCTGGAGGTATCTTCCGCATTGTCTTGGCTATTAACATTGGGCTCTTCTTTACTTATGAAAATTTCTGCAGCCTTGAATTCCTCCCCCAAAAGTGGGGTTTTCTTTTCTACCCCGTGGTTGAGCCACAAATTTTCCAAATTTGTATGCTCTTCTTCCCTTTTCAATATAAGTTCTTGTTTCAGGTCAAGTAAATTAGCTAGGCTTTTAGAAGTAGCCAGGCTACATCTTGAATGCTTTGCTGCTTAGAAATTTCTTACTCCCGATACCCTAAATCATTTCTCTCAAGTTCGAAGTTCCACAGATCCCTAGAGCAGGGGCACAATGCCACCAGCCTCATTGCTAAAGCATAGCACGAGTGACCTTTACTCCAGTTCCCAATAAATTCCTCATCTCCATCTGAGACCACCTCAGCCTGAGATTCACTGTCTATAACACTATCAGCATTTTGACCACAACCATTCAACAAGTTTCTAGGAAGTTCCAAACCTTTCCCATTTTCCTCTCTTCTTCTGATCCCTTCAAACTGTTCCAATCTCTGCCCATTACCCAGTTCCAAAGTCACTTCCACATTTTCAGATATCTTTATAGCAATACCTGAATTCTCTGATACCAATTTTCTGGATTAGTCCTTTTTCACACTGCTATAAAGAACTACCTGAGACTGGGTAATTTATGAAGAAAAGAGGTTTAATTGACTCACATTTCCACAAGCAGTACAGGAGACATGGCTGGAGAGGCCTCAGGAAACTTACAATCACGGCGGAAGGTGAAGGGGAAGCAAGCACATTTTCTTGCGGGTGGCAGGAAAAAGAAACAGTGAAGACATAAGTGCTACACACTTTCAAACAACCAGAGCTCATGATAACTCACTCACTATTATGAGAACAGCAAAGGACAAATCCACCCCTATGATCTAATCACCTCTCACTAGGTCCCTCTCCCAACCCTCGGGATTACAATTAAATATAAGAGATGGGTGGAGACACAGAGACAAACCACATCAGTGGGACTCATCATAAGGGTGCAAGCATTGTTCAATACACACAAATCAATGTGTGACACATTAACAATAAGAAGGACAAAACCCATATAATTATTTCAATAGACATAGATAAAGCATTTTAAAAAACTCAACATCTCTTCATGATAAAATCTCTCAACAAATTAGGTATAGAAGGTGTCTACCTCAGCATAATAAAGTCATAATATAGAGAATGGGGGAAAATTAAAAGGTTTTTCTCTACTTCTATTAATAGAAGTGCTTTTTCTCTACTTCTACTTAGTAGAAGTGGTTTTTCACCACTGCCATTCAACATTGTACTAGAAGCCCTACCCAGAGAAATCAGGCATGAGAATGAAATAAAAGTCCTCCAAATTGGAAAGGAAGAATTCAAATTGACCCTGTCAGCAAATGACATGATCTTGTGGGTAAAACACCCTAAAGACCCCACCAAAAGATGTTAGATCTAATAAATGAATTTAGTAAATTTTCAAGACACAAAATCAATATACAAAAACCAGTAGCATTTTTGTTTGCTAATAGTGAACTATCTAAAAAATAAACAAAACAATCCTATTTACAATAGCCACAAAAATAATAAGATACTTGGAATAAATTTAACCACGGAGGTGAAAGGTATCTATCTACACCGAAAACTATAAAAGGTTGATGAGGACCACCTGTGGGGAGGAGCCAAAATGGCTGACTAGAACCAGCTGTGGTCAGAGGCTCCCATCTAGAAGAAGGAAAACAGCAAGTGAATCCTGATCCAGGAACTGAGTATCCAAGTTATCTCACTGAGACTGACTAGACGGTTGGCACGACTCACAGAGAGTGAGGAAAAGCTGAGTAGTGTGACAGCCCACCTGGGAAAGGGGAGCTCCCGCCCCAAAGCCAAGGGAGGCAGTGAGTGATCATGCTACCCTTCCCAGGAAACCACTCTTTTCCCACAAATCTGTGCAACGCACGGATCAGGAGATCCCCCTCGTGAGCCCAGGCCACCAGGGCCTTGGGTCCCAAGTACGGAACTGTGCAGATTCCCATTGACGACTAAGACTGCCTAAGACCATTGACTTGCCAGGGTGAGGAGCAGCCACCACCACTGCGGCTACCTGCTGTCTAAGACAACAAGCTGCCGGCGGGGAGGGGCAGCAGCCATCACTGCAGCTCCAGTCTGCCCTTCTTCCCCTGTCAGTGCTGGGGAGACTGGATGGATTGGACACAGGAGGAATTCCCTGCAGCCCAGCACAGCGGCTGTGGCACATCCACACCGTGGCCAGACTGCCTCTTTAAGCAGGACTTGGACTCCTCCCTCTTCACTGGGTGGGGCCTCCCTGCAGGAATTTCAGCAACTCCAGCCAGGAGTTTATGTACAAAATTCTGATCTCCCTGAGACTAAGCCCCTAGTGGCAGGGGCGGCCAGGGTCTCCGTGGATAAGCAGACTTAGTCTTCCCTCTGCTGGCCCTGAGGAACCTGGGCAGTTCCGATGTGTGGGATTCCCCCAGAGCAGTGCACCCCCACCGCCAAGGGGCAGCCAGAGTGCTTCATTAAGTGGGTGCCTGATCCCGTGCCTCCTGACTGGGTGAGACCCCCGAAGAGGGGTCACCAAACACCTTATACAGGATATTTCCCACTGTCATCAGGTTGGTGCCCCTTTGGTACAGAGATCTCAGAGGAAGGATCAGGCAGCCATTTCTGCTGTTCTGCAGACTCCACTGGTGACACCTCCAGGTACAGAAGGGACCCAGACTAATAGGGTCTGGAGTGAACGAACCCCCAGCAAACTGCAGCAGCCCTACGGAAGCACATAGGCCTACAGGTCCTATGGAAGAGGAGTCAGACTGTTAAAAGAAAAACAAACAGAAAGCAACAACAACAGAATCGACGAAAGCATCGCCACAAAAACCTCATCCAAAGGTTAGCAGCCTCAAAAATCAAAGCTAGATCAACTAACGAAGATGACAAGGACTCAACGAGAAAACACTGAAAACTCAAAAAGCCACAGTGACTCTTCTCCTCCAAATTATCACAATACCTTTCCAGCAAGGGCACAGAACTGGGCGGAGGCTGAGATGGATGACATGCAGAAGTAGGCTTCAGAAGGTGGGTAATAACAAACTTTGCTGAGCTAAAGAAGCATGTTCTAACCCAATGCAAAAAAGCTAAGAACCATGATAAAACTTTACAGCAGCTGTTAACCAGAACAACCAGTTGAAGAAGAACATAAATGACCTGACGGAGCTGAAAAAACACAGCATGAGAACTTCACAATGCAACGACAAGTATCAATAGCTGAATAGAGAAAGCAGAGGAAAAAATTTCAGGGTTTGAAGGCTATCTAGCTAAAATAAGACAAGCAATGTAATCTCTGTCTAAATAAGTCAGAGGAAGCTAATCTTGTCTGCCTGTCTTATTTCAGCAAGATAGTCTAATCCAAATGCCCATCAATGATAGACTGGATAAAGAAAGTGTGGTACATATACACCATGGAATACCATGCGGCCATAAAAAGAAACAAGACCAGGTCCTTTGAAGGAACATGGAAGGAGCTGGAAGCGAACAGCCTCAGCAAACTAACAGGAACAGAAAACCAAATACTGCATGTTCTCACTTATAAGTGGGAGCTGAACAGTGAGAACACCTGGACATAGGAAGGGGAACTACATGCTCTAGAGCCTGTCATGGGAACAGGAGGAGTGAGAGCATCAGGATAAATAGCTAATGCATGCTGGGCTAATACCTAGGTGATGGGTTGATAGGTGCACCAAACCACTATGGCACAAGTTTACCTATGTAATAAACCTGCACATACTATACATGTATCCTGGAACTTAAATCAAATTAAATTTTTAAGAATTGTTGAAAAATATTGAAGAGGACTTGAATAAATAAATGGTATCCAGTAGTCTTCAATGGGAGGAATTAATGTCATTAAAATTTCCATACTACTCAAAGTGATCTACATATTCAATGCAATCTCTACCAAAAGAATATCAATATCCTGTGATATTCTTCACAGGAACAGAAAAATCAGTAATAATCCTGGAACTACAAATTACCTTAAGAATCCAAAGCAATCTTCAAAAAGAGCAAAAGTAGAAGCATTATACAACCTGACTTCAAAATATACCTCAAAACTACAGAAACAGCACAGTACTGGCATAAAATCAGATGCATAGACCAGTGGAAAAGATTAAAGAGCTCAGAAATAAATGTATTCATTGACACCCAACTGATTTTCCATGGAGATGTCAAGAGTACACATTGGTTAAAGGATAGTCTCTTCATTGTGCTACTGGAAAAATTATACATCTACATGGAAAAATAATGAACCTAGACCCCTTTCTAACCACATACAAAACCAACTCCAAATAGATTAAAGACTTAAATGTAATACATGGAACCATGAAACTACTAGGAAAACACAGAGGAAATGATTCATGACATTGGACTGGGAAAGGATTTTTTTTTTTTTTTTTTTTTGCAAAAGCACAGGCAACAAAAGCAAAAATAGACAAATAAGATTACATCAGACTAAAAAGCTTCTACACAGAAAAGGGAGTAATCAAGCAAGTGAAGAGACAATATGGATAACAGAAGAAATTATTTGTAAACTGCACATATTAACCCCCTGCAAACAGCAAATGGTTACTTCCAGAAAATATAAGGAACTCAATAGCAAAATAACATATAATCTAATTTTAAAACGTCAAAGAATTTTAATGGATATTTCTCAAAAGAAGATGTACAAATGGACAACAGGTACATGAAAAAATGTTCAACATTGCTAATCAACAGGAAAATACAAGTTAAAACAATAATTAAATATTATCTTACTCCAGTTAGAGTGGCTGTTATCAAAAAGACAAAAGAGCCTGGGCGTGGTGGCTCATGCCTGGAACTGCAGCACTTTGGGAGGCCAAGGTGGACAGATCACCTGAGGTCAGGAGTCTGAGACCAGCCTGGCCAACATGGTGAAACCCCATCACTACAAAAATACAGAAATTAGCCAGGTGTAATGGTAGGTGCCTGTATCCCAGCTATTTGGGAAGCTGAGGCAGGAGAATCACTTGAACCCAGAAGGCGGAGGTTGCAGTGGGCCGAGATCAAGCCACTGCACTCCAACCTGGCTGACAGAGTGAGACTCTGTCTCAAAAAAAAAAAAAAAAAAAAAAAAACAGATAAAAATGTTGGCAAGGATGTGGAGGAAAAGGAACCGTTACAGATACTATTGAGAATGTAACCCAGTACAGCTATTATAGAAAACATTATGGAGGTTCCTCTAAAAATTAAAAATAGAACTACAGTATGATCCAGCAATACCACTGCTGGGTTTATTTCCAAAAGAAAACAAAATCGGTATGTCAAAAAAAAATCAGTATGTCAAAGAGATATCTGTACTCTCATGTTTATTGTATCACTATTCACTATAGCTAAAATATGGAATCAACCTGAGTGTCCAACACTTAGGTTGAAATGTAGTATACATATACAATGGTATACTATTCAGACAGAAAAAAATAGAATCCTGTCCTTTGTAACAATATGGATGAAACTTACAAAGGGCGTTATGTAAGTACAATTAGCCAGACATAGAAAGACAAATACCACATAATCGCACACAGATGGGGAATCTATAAAAGTTGATCTTGTAGAGAGTATAACAGTAGTTATCAGAGACTGGGGAGAGTAGGAGGGATGGAGAATGAGGAGAGACTGGTCAATGGTACAAAGTTACCATTAGATAAGAGGAATAAATTTTGGTGTTTTCTTGCACAGTAAGGTGACTATAGTTAACAATAATGTATTGTATACTTAAAATAGCTAAAAGAGAGGATTTTGAATGATCTCACTACACAGAAATGATTGAGGTGATGTATATGCTAATTACCATGACTTGATCATTACTTAATGTATCTATGTATTGAAATATCACATTGTATCCCATAAGTATGTATAATTATTATGTGTCCATTAAAAAACTACTTAAAATAAGGTAGTCAAAACATAAGAAGTATTTTAATATATATTTAAAATAACATTTTTATTCTAAACAATCCAAAATCACGAACGTTAAAAAAAGTACAAATTATAATTTATATGAATTTTTAATTAAAATTATTTAAAGTAGAATTTTACATCTTTTAAAAATGTAATTATATCTCATTAAATATTTTTCTAAGAATAAAATCTTTGTAATTCTAGTTTAGCATCCATTTAGTATAGAATATAAATGTCACACTTTATAGAACTGCATGTACAGAAATTTATGAGTAATATAAATAGTTTAATACTGTAAAATATTTCTGAGCCACCACGTGCAACTATTGCAAATACTGCAATAATTCATGAAAATTTTTAGAAACACAAATTAGAACATAAAGAGGGAAAATGGGTGTTTGGATTCCTAGAAAATAATACTTAATTGTACATGTATCTACTTCATTCATGCTATTTGCAGTCAAATGCTCTACCTCCTCTATTACGCTATTTGAAAGAAGAATTTAACAGTTAATTTACTGTTTCTCTTACCTACGCATTTTTGCCTCTCAAATTCCACATGCACTTTGAAGCATGGCAGCTATGGCATAACTCACAATGTATCCTATGGTATTTTGTGGCACCAAAATTGTGATATTATGAGAATGGATTTTTCAAGTTAATGGCATTCTGTGCTAATGGAGCGTATAGGATCCTGAGTGTCACACATGCCCATATGATCTTAATAAACTGTATGAATGTATGTGTGTGAGTATACACACACACATATATATACACATACACATATATATAGGAAGTATTTCTGTTGACCCCTTTAATTACAGTACTGACTGATCTAAGCAGTGGAACTGACTGTAAATTTGCTTACAACAATATTTACTGTTTTAACTTTAAAACTCACAAGTAGAAAATAGTGTCTTCAGTAGGCAAGATACAGATGGAAAAAGTTTATGGTGGTTATAGGTAGTATTTAAAACAGCAACTCAAAAATGAGCTTTAGCTTACACACAGCTTATTTCTTTTTAAAGAAATATCATCAAAGAACACCACCACCATTTTCAGGTTCCCCTTCCTGGTCAAAGAGGTAGTAGAAGAAATGGGAAAACTGTAGCAACCTAGGTTTTGTGGAGAAAAAACTTATGGGTAGGGAAAAAGATGAGGAGAAGGAAGAAGAACATCATCAAGTAGCATTCATGATGTGCCAAAGACTGGGTTATATCTTATAAACATTTTGTCATTCAACCACGACCATAAAACTGTGAACTGGGAATTAACCTTATTTTACAGACGAAGCAGCTGAGGACCAGGGAGATTAGGAAACCTGATCCAAGTAAAACAGCTAATTGGTAGGGATAGGATTCAAACCTAGTCTAAATCTAAAGCCCATTCTCTTACCCATCACCCTGCTACTGCAAATGTATCAAAACCAAGATAGATGCAGATGTTGAGAGTGAAAGATAGCGATGGATGGTGGACAGTTTGGGGACAGATGGAAAACATTTGTAAGCTGGAGAAAAGTATCTAGACAGTGAATGAAGCAGATACGTACTCAGAAGGCAAGAAATAGAAAGTAAAATAAAAAATAAAAAGCCAAGGGAATAAATTGATAGGAATTAGAAATGGCTGGGAAAGCAATATGGGCTAATTTGAACTCTTGAAATTGGATGGATCAATCATACTCCTGTAAGTCTTGAGGCAGAAACTTTGTTGAAAAGGTAAATATTTGTTCAACTTTTTCTTTTCCCCATTACAAAGAAAAAAGAAAATTTTGGGAGTAAAAAGAATTAACATTTTGTCTTTTCTTTGTGCTGGGAAACATCATACATTTAACCAAATACACAGAAAATATCTTTGTTGATGACCAGGTAAAACAGAGTGCCCACGATTCTGTCCATATGCCAAAATCTCATGAACATATAAACTGGAGGGAAAAGTGGTGTTTGCAGTCACAGGTAGATACAGTGGTTTCAGAAAAGCCAACTCTTCATTGTGGTTATGAATACATGGTGTCAAATTTGGTCATATTCAGAAATGGTTAAGGAAAACTGAACTAGATAAACTATTGAAAGATTTTTCTGGTCTTTAATTCCGCTTTTTTTGTTCTTTAATTTTAAAGCAAAATTTAGATATATTTCTAATCTTGCCCATAATTTTACATTGATACCAGAATAGACCATAAAGCAATTATAATTCTCTATCTCCTAACAAGGTGATGCACCAGCTTAAATCCTGAACCCCAATATCATTTTGTCAGTATGTTTGTTTTCTTACTAAACCCTCTGAATAAAAGGATAAAAAATATTCCTAAATAATGTAATGCAGTGGCTTTCTCAAAATGTAGTACTGGAACCAGCAGCAACAGCAGCATCACTTGAGAACTCATCAGAAATGCAAATTTTCAGACCTTAGCTCTAGACGTATTGAATCAGAAACAACAGGGGCTGGGGCTCAGCGGTCTGTGTTTTCACAAGCACTCTAGGTGATTGTGGTGCATGCTAAAGCTGAACACCACTGGTGTAGTGGATCTTTATGTTTGTGTGCATAGTGTGAAGGGGTATCTGAGAACTGTGATGTCTTACAAGACAGAAATCAAATGGGTTTTGCTAAATGTTTTCGGGATTACTCATGGTATACAACGAGAAGCTTTCTAAGACTACCACTATGAAAACTTTGGGTCGCTCAATGGTGATTAGATGAGACGACAATGCACAGTCTCCTCAATATTCCATCTTCAGAAAATCCCCAATTAAAGAGTAAATATGCTAATTCAATAAGCTTTTATTGAGTAACACTTGACTATTTGGATTGACTCTCACCTAATTTAAAAAATAATAATTATCTGTTTCTTTGTCTGTCTTCCTTAATAGATGGTGAGCTTCCTGCAGTTAGGAAACATGTCTTACGACCTTTGCATGACCTATGGAAGCGACAGATCCTGGAACACAGTATGTGGCCAATAAATGCTAGTGGGAAGAAGGACAATGCAGAAGAGAGGTTGGGAGACAGGGAGAGAAAGAGGGATCAACTTGAATGAAATAAAGAAATTAAAAGAGGGCTTTTAGAGAAGCACATTCAGTAATGATTTTATTATGGTACATGAATTTTATTTTCAAATAGTGTGGTCGGAGAAATAGAAGCATCCCTCAAATTACTCAACATATAATACAACTACAGAATATAAATATGTGGTTAAGTACATGCCATCAATATTTGTAGGTGCCAATTTTTACATGTCCTTTGGTAACGTTATTCATGCAGTTTTTCTATGTATTTTCCCCACAAAACAATCCCGTTTTCCTAAATAATAATAATTGCTAGCAGCCCAATTCTAATAAACAACCCACAATAAGTCAGTATGTGCCCATATAGAAGAAAGAGAAAGGAGTACTTCAGAAAACAGATGTCAGCTTCAAGCTTCCAAGGATTTATTATAAACAGAAATGAGTAAAGAACATGAAAAATACTTTGGCAGTGCTATCTGAATACAGAGCTAATGAAAGGCTATATTCACCATCAAATGTATGCTAACAGCCAAATTGCCAGAAAATCTACTGTTTCAGGAGTAGTCTATGCCAAAACACAGGCTACAATTATACATAAAAAATGGTTAAACAAAATGTGAAACAGCAGGATTAACTTTCTACTGGGAAATCTGTTTCAGTATAATTGCATTCTGTTGTGACAAATAGGAAATATATGCAAATAATGAATTAGAAATCAATTTTGAATAAACAATGTTACAGAAAAAAAAGGAATTCTAAGAGTAAAAATTATAAACTAGGCATTACTGTGACCCACACTTTCTCTTTAATATTCCTTTCAATAATACTTTAATAATGTAGAGCAATGATATATATGCAAGCCCATTATTACTAACTCTGAATATGATTTTATCATTTTTCATTCTGGCCATTTTTCTATATGAACGACTATGAGGAAAAAAGTCTTAACATTTTCATTGAGAAAATTTAGCATATTTAAAGAACAAAACTGTCTAGTAAATCTTTGAAATAAAATAGATGTTTATGTTTTACAGTTTTGTGGGTCTTACTGGTTTGGTTTTTTGGTTTGTTTGTGGTTGTTTTGGGTTGTTTTGTTGTTATTGCTGTTCAGAGCACCAACCAAATGATATCATAAAAAGTAACTTTATAACTTTTAATCACATCTATTTCAAATTGCAAATAGAGTGTTTAGACAATACACTGTTTGGAAGACCCTATTATACTACAGAGTAGTGTGGGAAGAGGAGATGCTACATTTATTTTAAGAGAGGGGAAAAAAAATCTGTATTTCATTTGTTACACTGCTAACTTCACTTTAGGTAATTGCATTCAGCTTTATTATTGCCCAGAGCAATAACTGATTGTTAGTTATTGAAGTCTGAAATGATTTTCTCATTTCCCAGGGGAATCTAGAGATTTACATGGTGCACAGCAGTAACTAATAGATATAATCTGGTCATAATGTAGCCATATAATGTGTTATTTACTTGTGGAGAACATAGACGTTCAACATTTTAACATTTCCTCAAGAAGAGTGAGATATTTTATTCAAGATATATAAACATTAACTGTAACTGTTTGACTTTTTAAAGACTATCAAAATATGAGAATCTTTCATAAAAGGTGTCCAGAAAGAATAACATTTTGTTAGACTTTGTAAAATTATATATTTATGAGTATATGAACTAATATATAATGATAGTTTTTCCTTTTGTAATTAAAAATTTGTTTTACTTAGATGTTTTTCAAAAAGTACTTTATATTATTTTAAAATTTCTTTATATAATGCTAACGTATTTCTAAAATTCCTGCTAAATTGTCAGATTTAACATATAACCAAAGTAATATAATACTACAAAGCAAATTTAGTGGTGGTTATTCTGCAAGCACGTTTTTTTTTTTTTAATAATTAACTCTTTTCCCCATTACAAATTTTACTTTTGTAGTTTTGCTAACTTCTCACTCAGAAAGTTAAATAAGCATAAGCTTTTTATTTTGCTTCTTCATCTTATTTATTTAAAATGCGTAGCTTGAATTCTAACTAGGAATGACACACACACAAAAACCCAAAACGATGGACAAAGAGGCGAGTTTCTAACAAATCCTCACTTTTGCTGTTCAGGATGCTATCTTTCTTTACAACATAAAGGTATTGGCATGCTCTCATTCTGTGCAAAATGTACATGGAATGAAAATTTATTGCTCATGATTCTTGAATAAATAAAATTCTAAAACAGCATAGCATAATAGGAGCAAATGTTTTATTAAAGGAGGTTTTTCTTTTTCTTTTTTTTCTATTCAACTGACATAAATGTTTTATGAAGGTTTCAGAGTATTCCTCCTGGAAACATTATGGGGCCTGTACTTTTCACAAAGCAGGAGAGATTTTTGCATCTTACTCCCATTAACCCTAATGAGTGTTCTCCACAAAACACCTTGTGCGTCAGGAAAAAAAAACAAAAACAAAAACAAAAACAAAAAAACAACACCCTTTTTTTCAAATAAAAAAAATAAATAAAACAGAACTTTCCTGAGCTGTGCATAGAGATTTATATTCTTCAGAACTGAACTTAATATATATAATGTATGTTAAAAACATCCTAATTCTTTACTAATTCTGGAAATCCTCATTGAAATCTGATGATCCTGCATGCTTCTCAGCAAAGATTTACTTGCAAAGAGCTTCAGTAAGGGCTCACATTACTCAGAGTATAAAATATAGTATAAAGTCTCATCATAAATAATTTAGAGTAGTGTCATCACAATAAATGAACAAAGTACATTTTTCAAAACAATCCTACTGATTTCAAAAAATATGTTTCCCACTTGGTAATTCAAAAAAGACAAATTTTCTGAGTTCCCATGTGTCCTCTGGCATTATCCTTAGGTTTTAAAATCAGTTGTTATTTTCTATTCTAATCAGAAATTATTCAGTGCAATGTGTACAAAAGGGAATATAAGATGCACATTTGGCTTCATTAACAACTAGTTTTCTAATCTAGTCTTAGAGAAACAGTTCTATCAACAACGGAGCAAAGTTTACTTTTAATTTTATTGAGATTTAATGCAAAAAATGTACAAAGTTTATCCCATAAATATTTCACTTTTGTAGAGAACTCAAATGTATAAAACATTTTAAAATTCAGGTCTTATTTTTAAAATGTGGATCCTTATAACAATCTGGGAAAGGCAAGGCATGATGAAGATGAGGGAAGGCTTTATGAGGAAACAAATATCTGAGTTAAGTCCTGAATATTGCAGTCACCCAGGCAGTGAGCACTGGATGGGGGATGAGGAGAGTGGAGGGAGGTATTCCCGACAGAGGCAGCAGCAGGTGCGAAGCCTCAGAGCTGGGTAGCTAGCACATCAGGAGATGGGGTACAGCTAAAGCAATGATGTAAGGCTAGCAAAAGAAGTGCTAGCACAGAAGGGATGAATTAAAAAATGTATGGCATATGCATATGATGTAAAATACAACAATTTAAAACAAACTAGCTATACACATATTAGTATGGATACAACTTAGTAACTTAGAATTCGATGGAAAAAACAAGCTACAGTACAATATATACCATGTGAAACATGTATATAAAGTTTAAAAGTATATACAATAATACAGATTTTTAATGGTTAAACACAAATGTAGCAATATATATATAAACGGAGAGAGAGAGAGAGAGAGAGAGAGAGAGATACATGGACCAGAAGAATCTATACCAATATCAGGAAGCTATTGCTCTGGGGAGAGTGGAAGATAAATAAGACTGCGGATGTTTAGATAAGCCCAGCAAATGACGCTCTCCTTCAGTCACTTCAGGACTAAGTAAGAAATAAACAAACAAAAAATAGCATCTGGAGATCAAAATATCACCTCTATTGTGATGAAGTCTAGGCTGAGGGATGTGACTTAGGACTGTAGCAAAATAGGCTTCTTGATATTGAAAACAGACACAGCTGTCCACACTGCCATGCACAATTCCAGACTTACACAGACCCACTCCTGTAGTGGCAGAAGATCTCCCTGTGAAATTAATGTTGTGTTACTGGGGAACAGTACCATGATTCCCACCAGCAGGCCTGTTTGCAGATAAGGAGACGCTGCATGTCCAGATCCAATTCCTTCTCCCAAACTCACCAGCAGGATAAAAGGCTGCTCTCAGAAGAAAGGCAGGAGGCTGGAGAGGCCAGCATTGCCAGAGTCAACGTTGGAAGTCACCTTTATATAGGAGGAAACAGTAGGAGTGGGCAGTAACTGTTTCTCCTCTAAAGGGTTTAAAAATAACTTACAAAGCATGCAAGCTTCCCAGAACAACGATTGGAATCTCATTTGCTCGCTCGTATGTCTCAAACACCAACAAGAGTGGCTGGCTCACAGTAGGTGCTCAAAAAATATTTGTTGAATGCATGAAGACCGTATCTTTTATGAATAAATAAAATGTGGTGTATATATACACAAAGGAATACTATTCAGCCTTTAAAAAGAAGAAAATTCCATCACGTGTGGCAACATGTATGAACCTGGAGGATGTTATGTTAAATGAAATAAGTCAAGCACAGAAATACTGCATAATGTCACATATATGTGGAATCTAAAAAGGCTGAACACATAGAGATAGAGAGAAGACTGGTGGTTACCAGGGGTTGGGGATGAAGTGGTGGGAAATGGGGGGATGTTGGTCAAAAGGTACGAAGTTTCAGTCTGACCAGAACAGTAAGTTTTTCAGATCTATTGTACAGCATGGAGACTATAGTTAATAATAATGTATTGCATCTTCCAAAACTGCTAAGAGTAGATTTTTAATGTTCTCACCACAAAAAAGAAATGATAAGAATGTGAGGTGATGGCTATGCTAATTAGTTGATTCAATCATTCCACAACGTATACATGTATTAAAACATCACATCGGACCCCACAAATATATAAAATTATTGTCAATTGAAAATATTTTTTAAATGACCTGAAGAAAATGTTTGGGAATCTTAACCCTCATTATTTTTTGATGAAAGATATATGGGCATTATAATATTTGCCGCATTTTTCTCTAAGTTTGAAATATTTCTTTACAAAGAGTATAATGCTGGACATAGCTCAGCAGTAAACCTAGGTTAGGAACAGATTTTGAAGGCAGTTGAATACCTTGTAGAAGGGTTAGGTTCTAAGAACAGCTGACAAAAAAGTTTTGAAGTCACACCACTACTGAATTTATGAGACTGAGGTCAATTTCCTGGGTTAAAGATCATTTGGGACAGGAAGGAGAAGAAGGAAAAAAAAAATTGGGGAAGAAAAAAATTTGGCACCAACTCTGGTGCTATTTTTGCACCCTTCCAATTCTGTTTCTTGGCATGTGCTTACGGAAAATCCCTCGTCATGGAAACCATGAGTGGAAGAAAGATGTCGCCCCTCAGAGCGTCTCATTTCAGATAGGTGTTGGAACAAAAATACTGTCCAAGTACCCAGGGTCCAGTCTGTGTGTCATTTAGTTTTGCTGGAGACTGTCTTCCATTAGCCAATATTCTAGCAGTGATTGGAGAAATAATCTGGCCATTAAAGAGAGTTCTTTTAACACAAACACAAAAAGGGAGGTTTTCATAGTGAAATGAATTGCATAAAATATATGACTTTGACAATCTTTATAAAAACTTCTAAGTAAGGTTAAGGTTGCTTGAATCAAGCCCCACTGGCAATGCATTTAAATAGCTAGTTTCCAGGGAGTCCCAAGACTACATAGACACACACAAACACACACAGATATGCACACGTAGATGCACAGCCTTGCTCACGCCTACTTTCTCTGATCCCTATGACTCAGAATAGGGCTAGCATAAATTTAGCCAGAGCCAGCTTCTCTTAGGAAAATTGGGGAACACAATATTCTATAGTGCTAAGATCAAATGAGACAAAGGCATTGACATTTATACAAAATTGTGTTTTAAAAACAAAGTTAGTGAACACTTGGACAGTAAGAAAAATGGAGGGGAAGTACTTTGCATGGTGTAATTTGCGGATAAACGTCTAGAGGATGAGAACAGAGTCATGATATTGGCAGACCAACCCAATTCTCCTAAAAATCTATCTTCAGGATCTGTTTCCCTAAGTGTTTCCTGCTTCTTATTAGCGTGTCTTATTCTTCTTGAACTTTTGGTCATCTAGATACTTAGAAAAAGAAAAATCGAATTATTTTCTCAGGAAGATCACACACAGAAGTAAAATTTTCCTCCAAGTCAGAATAAACTAGTTCCTTAACAGTTCTCTCGAGGAGATAGTATGACACAGTGATGAGGAAAATAGGCTCTGGACTCAGGGTACCTATAACAAAATCCTGGCCCCAACACTCACCAGCTGTGAGTTGACCTTGAACAAGTAATTTAATCTATGACTTAGTTTCCTTGTGTGTAAGTGAAGCTAGTTAATAGTCACTAACTCATTGGATATTAGATAAGTTAATGTGTCAAAGTAACTCAGTAGAGTATGTAACACACAGTAAGAAGTCAATAAATGCTAGCAAATGGGTTACTGACTCTTTAAATTATTAATAATAACATATAACTTTGCATATTTATAGTATGTCCAACCTAAGTAATAGGTATGTAACATCAAAACACCTGGGTGACAATGAAAACATGGAATTGATTTAAGTGCATGGTTCTTGACCTCCTCTTTTACTTAATTCTGTGAGGCAATGAATTGTTTTATCCTGTATTAATAAAGCTTCTAGAGCCTAAAGTCCTATTTTTATTTCATCCACTTCACATAATGCCAGATATTGACTACCATTATTTTTTAATGGGGGATGTGCAAAAGATAACATACTTGTTCTGGTTTCAATTTTGTCTGCAAGCTCCTTGTGTTTCCCAAGAAAACTGAAGCCTTTTGAGAATAACGCATCATTTTATTGCAAAGAGTGTCAGTGTCAGCATATGCCAAAGAAGCTATGTCACACTCTGGAAGTAAGTGTTAGAAGTAAATATTCATAATTTAATAAACATCCTGTAGAGAGGACTCCAGGCAGCAGCTCAGTCACGGGTAGCTGTGTTCTCTACCACCTAACCCTGCCATTTTGACCACAGCAATTTAATTGGAGTGGGCACCTAACTCCAGGAAAGCCAGAAACTTCTGAGATTGCATGACCTAAGAGTCTTACCTCCCAATGACACTGACCTCTGAACTAGTCAGAGCATCCTCCTGCGTAGGACTAGATAGCGACACACAGAAAGGTAGCTGGGTGGTGGTGGAAGCAGATGTGAATACACACCAAAGGAAGCCTAAACAGATTGAAATCAGACGCTGACTGAGGAGGGATGGGCTATGTGGAGCCAAGGAAGCAATGAGATAAATAGGCAGTCACACTGGCTTAACAAGGCTGCACTCCAGTCACTACAAGACCTGGCTGTTCAGTGATTCCAATTTTTTTTTAAAACAGTTTTTTTCTTTTTTTCTGGCTTTCCTAGAAGATTGGCTAAGATTCCTGTTTTCTTTATTTTATAGCATTGCCTACATGAGGTGACCTGAATGAATTTCTGTTTTTTGCAAACAAAAGACCCTATAGAAAAATCAAAATAACACAAACTTTAATATTGGACTTAAAATGTGTACCACATTCATGTTGTTTATTGGTGTACCCATGTTCAATAATTTTAAAAAGTTACATTTGCAGTGTTTTAATACTGGCAATCTTGTATATTTTACAGCAAGATTTTTTTATGTTTGCTTTCCATGCCTAATCTATCCAGGGGGTGGGGGGAACTTCTGAGTATATTTCCATAAATAGTTCACATTTTAAGCCCTTATAAGAATATAACCTATTAGTTATTTTATTCTAATTTCATGTAGTGGTATTATAATTATTATTATAGATTTATTTTAACACAATATTCTTTTTTCCATTGTTTACATTGCAGAAGTTTGAGGATATAGAATTTCTAAAAATACTATTGTGCTTTAACTTATAGATAGAAAACATGACTAGTCTTTTCAGTTATTAAAAATATATAGCTTTGACAGGCCGGGCGCGGTGGCTCAAGACTGTAATCCCAGCACTTTGGGAGGCCGAGACGGGCGGATCACGAGGTCAGGAGATCGAGA
>NW_012102009.1:1261026-1296295 GCF_000951045.1 Mandrillus leucophaeus
TATAGCTTTGACAAGTTGTATCAAGCAGCCACAGTTGAATTTTGTTCATATAATTTATTCTGTAGATATTATTCTATTTAAATAGCTGGTGTTTTTATTTTGCTACATGGAGTGCACATAAACATTTTATTGAGAAACAGTTTTAAACAAGAAAACGAAAACCCATTACAAAACTAAATTGTCCTCCCAAATGCTCTCATAGCATTATGTGAATTTCTACCTATTCAATTAACGCCTTTGCCTGTTCATCGGTGTTCCTCACTAGCTTATAAATTCTAGAGGAGTAGAACTGTTTCCCATATCTTGCGTACCCAGCATCAGGAACATAGTAGCTGTCAAATAAATATGTGTTAAATTATACAAGTAAAAAAACAAAGCATATACAGCCACCTTTTAAGGGACTACAAATAATATATTTACTTATATGCTGATTGCAGCAGCTATGCGCCTCCATTGAAGGCATACTTCTTATGTCACTGTTAGACTTATCAGGCCATTGTGCTCCAAAGGTGATAAAAGCAGATGGGATATTTCGCTGCTTTATCCCAGGAAGGGGAAGGAAAGTGATCAAAATTTGTTATCAGAAGTACAAATTAATAAGGCATTAGAACATCATTTGGAACCTAACATGGTGTGTACTTCCTGTGGCTGTTAAGTAATTTAATTATTCCTGAAAAGTTTGATATTAAAGACCTTTGATATTGAAGAATTGAAAGCATAGTGAAACCTGTCTTTGTGTGCCCTTTCTTTTTGTGCATTTAATATGGAGCAGTAGACTCGCTCCACTTCATGCTGATGGAGGTGGAAGGGGGAGACGGAGGTGGAAGCCTGCCACTGAATTTGAATTATGTAGGGAACATAGCCGTGTTGTACTGTCTTGTCAATATCTCCTTCCAGCTGGTGCTGACATAATTAGGCACATCAAGCACAGAAGAAGACATTTTAAATTCAAAGCACTGTTCCAAGTCCTGTGAGTAGCTATGAAAGGTGCCTGAAGTAATCAATAACACATGGTAAGGTGTGCAGTTCCAGTAGGTTATCCACCCACCTCAGGTCTATTATAAGACACGAAGAAGCAGAAAAGCCAAGATTTCTAACTTCTTTAAGAGTGGCCTTGATTAAATAGTTTGACTTATTAGAGTGTTTTCTTTAAAAAATATGTATACTTAGAATTGAATCTGTCATCGCCAGCATAAAGTGGATATATGTAAACTTTCTGAGACCAGGAACATCACCTCCTTTGTTCTCTACTGTACATACCCACAACACCTAACAGGGTATGTGTCAATTAGTAAGATCTCAATAAATATGTGTCTCAGGGAATAAACAGATAAATGGAGAGCCCTGGTCTTACTTTTCCTTACCAGTAAAGTGGGAATATATTGTACATTATGGAATTATTATCTGGGTTAGAAAAAAATTAGATAAAACACCTTAGCACGCAGCTAATGCTCCATAAAGTGAAGTAAAATTAATAAAATTAATTAAAATTATATGTGGTTGTAATATAGAATTGAAATCATAATGGAGAATAACCCACAGTTTGGTTTTTACAAATATAACCCGGGCTTCTGTCACTGTCTTGCCTGACTCCCACTTGCCCCTTCTTCTCCCCAATCTTTCTCCTTTTTTCTTTTCCAAGCCTCTATTTCCCATACATTTTTTCTGCAGAGCAGTTATGACTTTTAAATTTGTCTTTAAAGCCCATGGCTTGAGGGTCTCAGATGCCACTCTCTAAAACACTTACCAAAGTATTTTTCTGAACAAAGACAATTGTGTCCCAAGAAAAATTTTGGTGCCAGCTAAGATTAATTTTTCACCCACTTCAGATATGCAATTTCCACTGTCATTCATAGAAAGTTCTGTCACAGTTGAAAAAAAAAGACACCATATGGAACAAGGTCCGTAAATACCTTCCTACACCATGTGGGGGTATAAATTTAGTTTGTGATCCAAAAGATTGCAATATCTAAGTGGTCGTTTTCAAAATTCAAGGTAGCATTCTAGTTGTCCCGGGGAGAAGTAAGATGGACAGGTTGAATCTCTGGGCCCTTAAATACTAATACTTTTATTGACTTAATAGATACGCATCTGTTTGGGGGGTGGGAGGGAATTCATGCTTAAAGGAAAAAAAGGTCTGAAAATTACTGGACAAAATAAGCTGGAGGAATAATCAGAAAAGGGCTGTCCAATAAAATGTTTATGTCATAAAGCATTAGCAGAAGATGAGATAGTGTTTAGTAGCAATAAACTTTCATCTATTCACAGTATTCTTCAAGATAATATAATTTATGGCATAGCCTGGGGCCATCAACTGGCAAGTGTACATGGTTTTGGAGTATGTCATCTATGCATATTTATCCATGTCTAACGGGAGTCCAAGCAACAGAGGCAAATCTGGTGATGTAACATACAGTGGTATTCCCCTTTTGCCTAATAGCTGTCAATGCTGGCCTATAATAGTAACAAATTGCTTGTCATGAAAAAAAAAGTTTCATACTACTAAAACTTTGATTTAAAAGTATGAGGTGAACGACAGAGTTTTTATTCTACGTGTTTCAAGAGAGAACAATGACTATGATTACGGCCTTCCAATAGCAGCTAATGCTCTTTCAAACAAAATAAGAGCCAATTTTTCTACCATATATGTTAAGAGAGTTTGCAAGGATTACCAAACAAATGTTCATGTCCTCTGAGTAGAAGCTAAGGTAGGAGTCAAGGTTCGAGAGATTTACTGAGGGAAACTCCTGTGGAGAATAAAAGTGGGGAAGCAGGAGCAAGCAGGGAGAGCTTCGGAGACCACGGTATGTCTGACATCTCCGAAAGGAGAGGGGGAAGAAAGGAGGCTTAGGTACTAGGAGTCTCCGACTGCAGCACAGTCTTAAGAAAGTTTAGGCCTGGCAATGGAGTCCCCAAGCCAACATTACCCTTCAGAGGAGTCTCGTTTCCCGCTAATACGCGCACAGTGCCCCAACTGACGCAGCCTGGCCCCAGACAAGCACTGATTGTGTATCCACAGGGAGAGCAGTTGGGTCTGTCAGTCAACCACGCTCCTCGCGGCAGGATCTGAGCAGTGCGTCTCCACTGTCTCCACATTTTCCATGTAGGGAAACTCTTTGATTCTGAAGAACTGTTAAAAATTCTAACCTGGCAGACAATAAATCTGCCTATGCCTTTTAATCAGTCTGAAAATCAATTAGCCTTGATCTTTGCTTTCACAGAAAAACCTCTCTCTACAAATAATCTGTCCTAAAACAGGACACCTTCAACTAACTGAAGGATTCCTGGCTATGTTTCCACAATTTGTAAAATTTGTTGTTTCACAGATACGTGTGTCCATTTAACAAGCATGAAGTAATGAAGTGTCTACTGAATGCCAGACAAAACAAATATCATGTCTTTCCAATTCTTTAAGTACTATTATGCACAGAATACGCATTTTTGAAGTTATTCTCAGAATCCAAAGTCTAGGATGCATAGCAACCATAAAATAGAATGTGCTCAGCAAGTATTTGGTGAGTGAATGGATTAACTCATACTGTTTTGGGCAATGGGATTCACAGTCACCTTGAGAAGATACATTGCACTAGAACGTATTCAGAGGGCTCATCCTCCTCTTAAACATCTCTACCCTAGAGTCTTTATTCAAAATAATGTATTTTCAGTGAATAAAAAGTTTAGAACTAGGCCCGATGCAGTGGCTCACACCTGTAATCTGAGCACTTTGGGAGGCCGAGGTGGGCACATCACAAGGTCAGGAGTTGGAGACCACCCTGGCCAACATGGTGAAACCCCATCTCTACTAAAAATACAAAAATTAGCTGGGCTAGGTGTCACATGCCTGTAATCCTAGCTACTCAGGAGGATGAGGCAAGAGAATCGCTTGAACCCAGGAGGCGGAGGTTGCAGTGAGCCGAGCTCGTGCCACTGCACTCCAGACTTGGCAACAGAGTGAGACTTCATCTCAAAAAAAAAAAAAAAAAAAAAAGTTGAGAACTAAAAACAGTGTGACTAGTGATTTAATCATCTTACATTTTTGCAAAATTTTCTGCTTTGGGAAGATACGTTTGGTCGCATGTTTATGAATTTTTATATTTGATTTTTTATGGGCTGCATTTTCTATAGCTTAATCTTTGAGGATAATATAAAACCCAGGATACAAACCGTACACTTAATAATGAGATTTCCTTGAAATCAAAAATGAAAATTTTTTTCAAGCACTGAGTATTTTAGACCGACTTAAAAACATCTGATTTTTCCGTTTCCAGCTAACTGTATGGCTATATAAACTCTGTTGCCAATAGGATCGTATTCTATTAAGTTTAACAAGAAATATTAATAAAATAAAACCATGATTCCAGAAACAGATGGTACTATGTCCTTTTTTTCTTCCAGCCATGACATATAATACAAAGGCATTTTATGGCAGTAGCCCAAGCAGGAAACTATAGTGATATTGTGATTTAAAAACAAAAAATCTTGTTTCTTTCAGCTCTATAGACATTTGAGAGACTGGGAGAGTGTCTGTTATCAAAATGGAAAAAGTCAGCAGTACTAAAATCAACCTCTGCATTTACACACAATTTCCTGAAATCGTATAAATCACCCTGAACTACCTTTTTTTCCATATCCCTCCTGAAAGACCACTGAGGAATTAACTGCAGGGTTTTGAAAGTTGAAGGCATGTTTCAGCCCTACAGGATTTGTACAAACCATCAGAAGCTACCCAGGCTTGGAAGACAGACATTTTTTATGTGTTTGTCATCTGACCTCTTTTAGGTCTTGCTGTATAGCTCTGTATTTTTAAATAATAGAAAATCATTATAGGTAATGATTATAGGAGGTCTTGATTTAATTGACCAATTTGGGAATTAAGCCTAAAGGGTTTTTAATTGTTATTTTGTAAGCTTTCAGAGTTTCCAGTTACCCCTGTCAATTTCTAAGGAATAACAAAACACATTTTCTAGTTAAAGTGAGAATATTTCCCTGTTGAAAATTGCCTGTTTTTATTATTATAAGAATTGGTCCACTGAACTTAGCTCAGCCTCCAAGGTCTCAGCGAGAATGCTATGATTAATGAGGTAGCCATTAATGTCAGTAGATTGAACAACCAAAATCTGATTATATTAAAGTGCTTCCCAAACATTAGGGTCACATTAACAGTTTATTGAAACAAGCTGATAAAATTTAAAATGGTCATCTAATTCCCTTGGGTTCCTAATTGTTACATGATAAATCACTCTGTAGAGAAATCTATTACAATGTTCCAAATGAGAAAATGTAATTTACTGTACCATTACTAGGGTGTTTGAAGCACTTCAGTTCTTTAACAGGAGAATTTTTGCTAAAATGAGAAAAATAAAGTTTAGATTTTTGTAAAGGGCCTGGCCTTGAATAAAACCTCTTAATGATAAATCTTCCAACTATATATTGGGTAAGAAAAATGATGCATTTTATGAGCCTGCATTATGTAAAAGCAAATTACATTAAAGTTCCTTATGAGTCGATTGCTGAAAGTTCAGGGTGAACGAGCCTTTATTGATGCTCATCTACTCTTTAGAAAGAAATCACTGCAGAAATCAACTGTACCGTACAAACTAGGTGAAATATTTCTTTACTGTGGAAGTCTGGTCAAGTTTCCTCCAGAGACTAATATCTCTGCTCTGAAAGATTATTTTCAGGGGTCCAAGCAGAACAAATGAAATCTTTACCGGTTCAGACTTCTGATCATGTGTCAATCCCTGAATGTAGTATTTCCAGGAATGACCCAACAGTTTCATATATTGTGAAGTATTTGAGATCGTGTCGTCATTTATTCCTGGAAGAGCCACTGGCCAAGAGAGAGGGGGAGGAGGTGAGCATTTCTGGGAATGGTCTGAAAAAGTGGTGACCCCAATTGTTTTGAAATAGCTGAAGACATAGTTAAAGGAAAGGCATATAAGCTTGTGCAAATAATGGGAAATGGTTAATTTATGTAGTTTATGGAAAGGAAATATTCTGGGCTTTGATGCTAATTTACTAGAATTATTATTCAAATTCAAAGAAAAACATGTTTCCAGGAAGCTTTGCTTGACCCCCTGTCTTCCCCAACTCGGAATGGGTTTTGGGTCTCTCTCCCCACATTTCTAAATTGATTGTGTAAAGCTTTCACAGAACACTCACAAGATCATATTGTAATAATTTCTGTGTTTATGACCTACTAGTTCTTCAAGGACAGTGATTATATTTTGAAACAGTTGTTTAATCCTAGATCTTGTCATGATGTCAGATGTACAGTAAATGTTCAAGAAATGCTTACTGAATAATTAATGAATGAATAAAAAATGAATGGATCTCCAAATGGCCAATTTGCCATTGTATTTCCCCAGTACTCCATGGCTATTTTAAATGTGTAATTTGTAATCAAGATGTCTTAAAAAATACCTTTTATCCCTGTCTTTAATTATATTTTTCATATGACCAGAAATATTTACTTTTGCATCCTTTCTCTTTCATTTACCCATATGTCCTACTAGGAAGGACGTGGTGGGATGAGTGTTACTTGGTGTTAGTACATCCAGTATAGTTTAGAAATTCAAGAAAGACAGAGTGGTTCAAGAGTGAACTATGTGTTTAGGTAGCTGGATAGGGGACATTGCAACAGCTGTCAGTGCTTGGAGTGATGGTTAGCCAAGAAATAAGCCCTTGAGAAAGCAGGTTTTTGGAAAGACTAGTTGAGCTCCATGGAAAATGATGATAACCAGTCCTCAAATTAGTACTTACATCTTAAATATCCCCAGTAAAGTCCATATACACATATTTTATCTGTTTAAAGAGTTTTGCAAGAGTACTCAGGTGCTTGTTGGTAATTTCATTCTAGATCTCAGTAATCTTAACTGGAGGAAGGAATAGCAGAGAAACTATAGTACAAAAAGCAAGACTCAACTTCTGCACACAAAGACAAGACAAAGAATTGTCTTAGGTAAGAAAAAAATAGGTGAATCACACTCATGCCTTAAGTTAAATATGAGCTCCTTTTATTTTTCTATAGAAGATACTTTATAAGAATAAGATGTATCTGTATTGAATTTCAAAAGTTTAATATTTCTGTGGTCCAAGGCTGATGGAATTGATCATTCCACTAGGAGGAGAGTCTGTGAATTTCAAAAGGCCATACCATTTTCTTTTTACTTCAGAGAAAAATATTCTTTGGCAGAGTGAGAATATTTACAATATTGTATTTGTTTTCAGATACTGGCATCTTGCCCTTCATATTTTTAGACTTTAAACAGTAACCCTTTATTTTGATTACATTGTTGACAAATACAGAGCATTCATTTTTTGGTAACTGCGTGGCTGGCTCCCTCACTTCCCTCAAACCTTTGCTTAAATTTCTTCTAATCCAAGTCTTTCTTTACCAGTCTACCTAAAATACCCTGCTCCGTTACTCTATCCCCATATCCTTTTGGCAAAATTGTTCTTAGGAAACTGATACATTATTTACTTTTAATACTATTGCATATGTCATCCCACTTTCATATAAATTTCATGAAAATGTGATGTTTATTATCTATTTATAGCTGAAGCCTTAGGGCCTTTAACAGTGCCTGGCATATCATAGGTGCTCAATAAATATCTGTAGAACAGAGGGAATAGAATGTGTTAGTCACAAAGGCATCTTCTGCTTTCAGAAAAGTATGTAATTTATTAAAGTTGGAATACGAAGTGCATATGGGAGTATAGTGATCAGATGTGCATTTTAGAAAATTCATTTTGGCATCATGTACAGGATAGTTCATTTTTATAGCAGTTTTAATGAGCAATATTTTTATAAGACTGGATTTCATCACTTTTGATGGGACTTTAATAAGTATTGAATTGAAATGAACATTAAATGAGCATCAAGAAAGAAAAAAAGAAATAAAGGTCCTGGATAATGCATATATTGATGTTTCTTAAGTAATTAGACATCAACTTGACTGGGTATATTTCAAATGCCCTTGGCTCTTTAGAGTGCCATTTTCTTCCTTTTTACATCTTTGAGGACTTCAAAACATGGAAGAAGAAATCCACATTTACTATAGGCGTTAAGGGAGGTGTATTTAACCTTATGCATTGCTCGAAAGGACAAGTAGAGCCAGAACTCAATTGCTCCCTAGATTTGTGGTTCTCATCTCCAATGTAACCCAAAAGCACATTTGCCATGATTCTTACAGAAGGTGCAAAAGCATTCGGCCAAATTCAGAATAATGCTACCTCTGTGATCCCAGCAGCCGTTCATGGCTGTGCCCATCTCAGTGAATTCCTTCTTTTAGAATCTTAACTGATTTGATAAGATAGACAGATAAATAGAATACTAAACAAAAAAAATAGTATGGATTAAATTTATATTTTCCTCAATACTGAGTGTTTTTTCTTAGGTTTATTTATAATTTGGGTTTTCTCTTTTATGAGTTGCATATTCATATCCTTTGTCTATTTTTTCTATTGGTTGTTTGTATTTTTCTTACTAATTTGTTAAAGTTCTGTGCCTATTCTGGATACTATTACTTGGAGGAATTACAGATTGCAAATATCTTCTCAGTTTCTTTTCACTTCCTTTCTAGTGTCTTTTGATGTATAAAAGTATTTGCTCTGATGCAATCAAATTAATTAAGCATTCCCTTTATGCTTTGTGGAGGTTTTAAAGTTGTTTTTTAAGTCTTTTTTCAGAATCTTTCTATATCCTAAGGTTACAGAGAATTTTCTCCCATAATTCCCTGACCACCTGACATGGTTTGGATGTGTGCCACTCCCAGTCTCATAAGAAATTGTGATCCCCAGTGTAGGAGGTGGGGTCCAGTGGGAAGTCTTTGGGTCATGGACAAATCCTTCATGAATGGCTTGGTACTGTCCTCATGGTAATGAATGAGTCCTCACTCCATTAGTTCACCAGAGAGCTGGTTGTTTTAAAAAATCTGGTACCTTCTCCCCTCTCTCTCTCTCCTGCTCTCAGCAGGTGACACGCCTGCTCCCCCTTCACCTTCTGCCTTGAGCATCCTGAGACCTCACCAGAAGCCAAGCAGATGTTTGTGCCATGCTTGTACAGCTGCAGAACTGTGAGCCAAATAAGCCTCGTTTCCTGATAAATTATCCAGTCTCAGGTATTCTTTCATAGCAATGTAAAATCAACAAAGTACACCATTCTACTTAAAATTGCAACCCTAGTCCCATCTCTGCAGGCACTCTTTACTTCCCTCTCCCCATTGGCCCTAGTTTTCTTGTTTACTTGTTACTTGTTTCTAAGTTTACTTGTTTATGTTTTTATTGTGTCTCAATGAATTATATGTATACTGCATAAGAGCAAGGATATTCATATGTTATTTTCATTGATGTATCCATTATACGCACAAGACTGCTTGGTACAAGTACATGTTTAATAAATTACAAGTGTAATTAGTAAATAGATATTTCTTCTAAAAATTTTAAAGTTGTGCGTTTTACATTTAAAATTTTAAATTTCTTGGAATTAATTTTTTGTGTATGTGGCATAAAGTACGATTCTAATTTTGTTTTCCAAATAGATAACAAATTGTCCCAGCAGCAGTTTTACAGTAGCCCAACAACTCAAACATCTATGTAGCTTCTCTTTATATATATGCATTTTCATATATTGTATTCACTAGAATGCAAGCTCCATGAAATCAGTGACTTTCCTTTGTTATCTGCTTTTTCCTCAGTGCTAGAACCATGCTTACCACAATGGAATATTATACAGAAATAAGAACAAAAACAATCTTTAATGGCATGCAGCAATATAAAAAAGAGTCAGAAATATACTGAATTTTAAAAAGCCCGATACTAAAAAAGTACAAACCATATGATTTCAGCGATTTAAATAATAAATTGGGCAATATTAATATATGCTTAGATGTCAGACAATGGTCATCTACTGAAGGAACAGTAGCTGAACAGAAATAAAAGGGAGGTTTCTGGGTTGCTGATAATATACTGATTCATTGTTTATGAATTAATTCAATAAAAATGTGTGAAGGTTTAATAAATATTTGTTGTGGGGTTCTTTATTCAATTAAGTTGCTTTGTCCGTATATGTCTGCATCAATACCAGACTGCATTAATTACTAAACTTTTAAATGTTTTCATATTCAAGAGAATGAGTTTTCCATATTGTTCTTATTTATCAAATTTATATTAGCTAAAGTAATCAAGCATTTATTCTGCTATTTCTGTACAAACTATACTATGGATAATTAAGTAGTAGATAAAGAAATATTTCTTCTTATAGAAGCAGTTTAGCTAATAATGAAGAAGAATTATTATTACAGCATTACAGTATCATTACTTTGCAATCTCTTCTATATTAATTAATCTGGACATTGATCACCAATGGCTGTTGGCGTTTCAAAGAAAGATGCAATGAAAATTATATTCTTCCAAATGGAGGAGCACCACCTGAGAAGCAGTCTGACCAAAAATAAAATTAAATTAAATTAAAAATTGTGTCTGAATAGTATCAAGTCTCTATTAAAACTAGGAAGTTACAGAAAATTCAGAGGGCAAAGGAAGACGTTAAACTGCACCATACGATGCACTTAGCACAGTCCAGACTAAGAAACTTTACTGTACAAACAGCTTGATTTCTTCAATAAGCAAATTATAAGAAAGGAAAAGAGTTGTTGGAGGGGAAATATATAGACTTTCCACCAATTACAACACATGAGCCTTATTTGAATCCTGAGACTGTAAAATAATTATTAAATTTATGAAACAATTGGAAATTTGAACACTGAGGATGTGCCAATGATGATGCAATGGTGGTTAGTTATAATTTTAATAAGAGTGATTCCTTATGTTTTAGACATACAAAATATTATTAATGAAACAAATAATTGCTGTCTTCAATGGTTCCTGTTAAATTTAGATGCTCCACTTCAATAAATTTTGCTATTTCATTTTGCTACCATTGCAATGAGGGAGGTCGGAGTGGAAGAGGAGGGGAAGTCTGTTGGCAGTAGGATTGCCAGATAAAAATATAGGACACGATTAAATTTGACTTTCAGATAAGCAATGAATAATTTTTAGTACTAATGTCTCCTAAATATAGCATGGGCTATTCTTTACTACAAAAAATATATTCTTTTATCTGAAAATCAAATTTAACTATGTGTCCTGTTTTTTTACTTACTAAATCTATTTAGGAGAGATTGCAGTTGATGGGGATAGAAACGAAGTAGAATTAAGGGCTTGGAGGAATAGTGATTCTGGTGTTGACCTTTTGGACCTTCAGTTACTAACTCCATCTACATACAGAGCATTCTTACACCTGATTCTTCTCTAAAGAGAAAAGGGTTAAAGACTTCTGTTGGTTTTAATTTCAGTGTTAAAATATTATGTCCCCAAGATAGAAGCAGTAATTTTATCACTGTTTCTCCTCTGTCTTAGGTTACTGTAGAGGCTTTCATTTAAACCATTATAGAAACCAAAGTGCCGGTCAGTAGTTCGAAGAAATAGTGCCAACAGCAGCATCAAAAACCACAAGAGCTTCTTGTAGGCTGCTTTTCATACATCTATGTTCAGTTCTCACATTTTAAATTTTACATAATGCGTTTGTCTTATTAAAAATGAAAACAAAGAGAAAGCACTTGTGTCCATTAATCTTCTCCAGGTGCTTTAGCCTCTCCTGTTTTTTTCTCCTCCAGCTGGTTTTGTATTTCTTATTTGCTTTTTGCTTTCCAGTCCTTGCACATTTATCTGTTCCTTAAAAAAAAAAAAAACAAATTTTTAAAAAGCCATTAAACCAATGAACACATGGCTATGGTTGCCAATTTAAGTAGCGTTCCATCTGAATTGGAGCTGCTCTTTTAAATTAAGAAGATTGTTCATTTATTGGAGGGTCTTACATGTCTCTTCTTCAACTGACGGCAAGTCGTGGGTTTGAATTCCAGTCAATCATATAAAGCTATACCTTGACCTTATGTGGCCAATGAGCCATCACTTGGACTAAAATAATTTCCCATACTATTCATTTATTTAAGTCAAGCAGGAGCTAGCAACTCAGTGGATGAGACTTACATTTATTAAAAGCAAGAATCGCTCTTCCATTTATGAAAACTTTTTGTAGGCATTCTGGAAAGCATTCAGGTGCTGTCAGACCCAGGTCTGAATTCCAGCTCTTCCATTCACTTGCTCTGTGACCACAAAATTAATTCACTTGATTTCCCTGAATGTAGATTTTCTTCTATGTAATGGGGACAAGAATACTTAGCTTACAGGTGTATGGTTGTTGAATTTATGTAGACAAAGCCAGCCTATGGAATTTTTAGGTAAAAGCCCTGGTGGGAATGTACAACCTTTTTAGGAAACATTTTGGAAGCTTACTTAAAGCTAAATATACACCTACCATACTACCTTGCCATTCCATTGCTATTTACCAAAAAGGAATAAAAGCCTTTGTCCATACTAAGACCTATACAACAATGTTCATAGAAGTTTTGTTGGTAATAGATAAGATGTGGATACAATCAAAGTGTTCATTAATAAGTGAATTGATGAGCAACTTGTGGTACATTCTAACTCTGCACCACTATTCAGCCATAAAGTAAAATTAACTAAAGACACATGCAACAACTTGGTGAATCTCAAGATAAATATACTAAATAGAAGAAACCAGAATAACATTGTATGATTATATTCACATAAAATTCTAGGAAATGCAAACTAGAGTATAGCGACAGAAAGCATATCAGTGCTTGCCTGGGGATAGGAGAGAAGAAGGAAAGAATTACAAAGAAAGCACAAGTAAACATTTGGAGGTGATATAATTGCATGTTCTTGATTATGGTGAAAGTTTCACAGGTATACACATGTCAAGGTCATAAAAGTACATACTTTACATATGCATGACTTAATGCACTTCAATAGAGTTGAAAGAAACAAAATAGAAACATAAAGTGATATCATGTTGATTAATAAACTCAGATCTAATATCCAAAAATAAAAATATTATTTGAGTTTTTCATGAAGGAATAGGATGGTGATTCTTATATACATTGTGTCTAGGATTTTCTTTGCTTCTGTGCTGTTTCTCTCCAGAAATAAATTCATTATTATCAATTTTTATTTGAGGACTTTCAAAACATTTCTAATTCATTATCATTGTAATTATAGGAATTAAAATTCACATTATATATACATATAGAGATATTCCATTTTAATATGCCAATATTACCATACTTGTTACCTATATTTCTTTGTTTTCCTTTTTCTATCATGAAAGGATTACATTATGCTTGTTTAGAGCTCAATATGTTCACTTCCTAACCTGCTGCTCTGATATGCAGAAATATCTTTCATAAATCATCACTCCCATATCTAATTCATCTCTTCTAGTTTGCCCAACACTCTTGACCTCTCTTTACACATAATTTCATCTGCCAAGTGATTCCTACCCTCTGCTCCTTCACCTCTAACAACACCATGAAGACCATGATTCCCTCCCCTTTCCCCACAAATTCTGAGCAGAATGGCTTGGTGGCTTCCCTTTCTCCACAGCACAAATTACCTAGGAGCATGACAGAAGATGTGTGAGGAGCCATTGGTTATAAATAACATAATTTCATTGTCTTCATGAAGTTTCCTTAAGAAATGCTAAGAGTAAATTATTAAGGTAGTAGGAAAAATATGCTGATAAACATTGTGATGAACAGAAGGAAGAAAGAAAGGTAAAGCAGAGAAGATAAAAAGATAAAGGGAAATGTGACCAAATTCTTTGTTGTTGTTGTTGTTGTTGTTAGAGACAGTGTCTTGCTCTGCCACCCTGGCTACAGTACAGTGATGCGGTCATAGCTCACTGTAACTTCAAACTCCTGGGCTTGAGGTCTTCCCTCCTCAGCCTCCTGAGTAGCTAGGCACATGCCGTCAAACTCAGCTACTTTTTCAATTGATTTCTGGAGATATGGTTTTGCTATATTGCCCAGGCTGGTCTTGAAATCCTGGATCAAGCAATCTTCCTACCTCAGCCTTTCAAAGCACTGGAATTATAGAAATAAGTCACTGAGCATAGTTAAATTCTATCAGCTCTATGTAGGCACTAAATAAATGTGGCACATGAGTCACTTTATGAAATCAGTATCTTTGAACAGGACTATAGTCCTAACAGTTTACCCTACCTACATGCCAACACTCATCCAATCCGCACACAGTAGTAACAGCAATCTTCTAGAAATACGTCAGATCACGTGTCTCTGCAGCTTAAAATCTTTCAAAGACTTCCCATTGCGCCCACCCATGCTGACTACTAGGGCCCATGTGTCTCCATACATTCTCATCCCTGTTTACCCCTCCAACCTCACTTTTCACGGACTGTCTTCCCCTCTTTCACTTTGTTCTGAGAAGCCTTACTTTCTTTAGAATATGCCCTGTACTCCTTCTCTGCCACATAGTCTTCATGCATAGTGTTCTCCTCACCACTCTAACTTGCCACCTGGCCAATTCCAGATCACTCTTTCAGTTTTAGTTTAATGGTTAGCATTTCCATGAGGTCCTTGAGGAAGCATCAGTCTAAATTACACACTCCTCTTACACAACCTTGTGAAAGTTGTTTAATGAGTAAATGAACAAATAGATAGATGGAAAATGGTCCTATGAGATAAATTCTTACCCTCTCATTGCTCATGAGAAAATACAGGCTCAGAGAGTTTAAATGGTCAAGTTAATACATACTTGCTGTGTATTCATAGAAGAAATTACAAGGAAGACAACAAAGAGAGAAAGAGAAGTAAAACCAAGAAAACTCTTTTGTGGAAAATAAGTCAATGTCATGAATATAAGCTCTGGCATATATTTACTTGCATAGAAAATTTATTTAGTTACATTTACCCTTTAAATCGGAGTTCCTGATTAGATTCCAATACTGTTGCCTCAAAATTTCTAATTCCAGACCTTTAGGGGAGTAATCCCCAGTTGCAATGATCTATACCCTGAGTCATATCTCGTAAGTCAACCTGTGGTTTCAGCTGCAACTACTGTGAACAGTTCTGTGTACACTGTCATTCTCCTGTCTCAGAGTTTCCCCTCAAGACTTTTTCCAAAGCCCAGGATCTCACCCGTTCTCCATGCAGGTGCAGTCTGGAAATGACGGGGAGTTAGTACCGCTGGGGCACCAAACACTGTGTGATGGAGTCGGTGGATAAATGCTCACATCTTTCTGCCTTGCATTAGGACAATTTGGAGGTGCTCTCTACACTGGCCTTGTAAAGTTCCCAGAGACTCTTACCCACCAGCCTCAGTGGTGGCCATTTCAATAACTGATCAATCCATTATTGTATTTGCTTCCTTCCTTGTCCCATTCTCTCTTGCTCACGCTTGCTTCTCAAATACACTTCCCAAATAGACTACGTGCACTCCAGACCTTGTTTTGGGCTCTGCTTTAGGGGATATCAAAATTAAGACATCCTCAATTTTTTCATTTATTTCAGTATTTAATATGGGCACAGCTGGCTAGTAGAGTACAAGTTAAATGGCATGCCATTACCCTTGCAAAATTCAGTGCTTCGTTGGGATACACAGAAATATAAGAATGATGTATTATAACAAAGCTTTGTGTATAAGAATACACAAACAAAATTGGAAAATAAAATCTGAAGCTGTTATTTTAGTGAGAGAATCAGGAACAATTGAACAGATAACAAAGATGGCATTTGAGGGGTTTTTTTGAAGGATAAACATAAGTTTATTGATAAGATAGGGGAATAGAAAAAAAGGACAAGAGCTCAACAGGTTCAAAAGCACACACGGAATCACAGAAAGACATGATATATATTAGAAATAGTGAAACATCCAAAGTATCTGGGCATAGTCACTAGAGTTGAGATCATCAAGGAGGGTGCTACAGAGAGTGAAGTGACATAAATGCCAGGATGAGGGTTTCAATGGCTAAATCCCCATTTTTTATTCAGAACCAAGGTGTCAGCATTAGAAGTTTCTAAAAGCAGAGTTACATAATCAGACCTGAGTTTTAGAAAGGTAATTCTGGTTGCCATAAAGAGAATGAATGAGCTGGAATTGAAAAAAAATAAGTTTAAGCCTGGAAACAGGGAAAGATTATGAAGATGGTATCATTGAGGATAGAGAAGGGAGAGAATTCATGAGATATATTTTATTAATAGCAAGACCAGCTTTGAATGTTTCAAATATTCCACATCTAAGGTTGTTTGTTTTTAAATAGATGACCCCATAAATCCATAATTCTCTAAATTTGTCTCTGATATTCATAACCTATTCAGACTAATGAATCAAATCCTATACGATAAGCAGGTGACACAAATGTTTCAGGTTGATTCTGCAGACCAGATTTGAGATGAATATTTGCACATGTAGGAAGTTTCCTGGGGCATATTCCTGGGGTCAAAGCCTGTAGTGCAGTGAAAAAAGCCGGGTTGGGCTGATGAAAGATTTGAAATGTGATACATGCAAAACAAAACCATCAACCAATCACATAAGATGAGTTCTAGTGCTGATATGGTCTATCAGAGTTGTGCCACTCTGCAGTAGAGCACAGGGCCTGTATATCCCCACCTCCAGAAAGAAAAGCCACTGGATGTGGGCTGTGGGATGTGGAATTAAGACAGTCATTGGATGTGGGCAGGAGGAGTGACCTTGTTCAAAGAGGCTTTCTCCTGCTCAGAACCTTGCTTTTAAAGGGACTGATCTGAGCTCTGTCAGATGCCAACATTCCAGACATCAGTAGGACTCATGAGTGTTTGAGTCCTTAAGGAAGAATCACATCAAGAGTTCACTCTAACTGTTATCATACACCCTGTCCTTTTTATCATGTGGACGTACTGGTAGGTTTCAAGGAAGCCAGTTTTAATATGGGACACCACAAATTTAGTACTGTCAGAGTGCTATCAACATTTTAAAGCAGAAAGAAGAGGAGAATAAAGTCGTCCTTTATGAGGTTATTTTCTTGTTCTTCTTTAGAAGATGAACTCAAATACTGTATAATTTATCATTCTTATTGGAATGCATAAATTACTCTTTATTTTTTTCATTGAAGGCTTTGTCAAAAACAACTCATGAAAACCACCTAAGATTTTTCTAGGCAGTAGCATTAGGAAACCTTGACAGAAAACTTTCTTTGTTTTAAGGTATTGTTGATCCAGACTGTCAAATAATGACCAACGCTGATATTGAGAAAAGAAGTCTTAAATTACTACATCTACTGCAATATCAGGTAGGTACCCATAATCAGCAGCTTCCTTAATATAAGTAAATAACTGGGTGTTTTATCCATAGTCAGCAGCTTCTTTAATATAAGTAAATAGCTGGGTGTTGACTTAAGTCAATGCTCTACAACGTAGCATTGGCATTAAACTTCCCCCAAGAAAATCCCCGCAGAATTGCCCCAAAGAAACATTTGATCTGTTATGTTTTTAAAGCATTCTGTTCTGGTTTACTACTTTTTCAAAGAATTTCCACTTAAAATATCAAGGCATGCCATTCTTCTGAGACATGCCTCTGCAGAGAAGCTCATCTTCGTCCTCTTCTAAAAGGCATTCTTTCGGAGAACTTTCGAACTCTGATTCAAGGTATCAATAAATGTCTACTAATAATTTTGTGTAAAGAAGAAAAGCATATTTGAGACTTTGTTTTCCTAAATATTTATTTCAAATACTACATTTTCACAGTGGTTTTAATCCTAATGTCATTCTTAAAATAAATCATTATGTGTACCTCATGTGATCTTTTCAGAATGCAATAAAACAGATTGTTTTTAATGGCTGTTCCAGCAATGAAAAAATATCTGTGTTAGGTGGAAACAACAAATTGATGCTTTTTCAATTCCTTTTAATGGCATGAGGATCTTTGCAACCTGCTGTGAAAAATATTCTCTTAATGATAGGCCTGTGGCACAACTTAAGGAGTCATCAAGAAATAAATGCGCCGCTGTCTGGTTGGCAGCTTGGTGTCCCTTAATTGAAGTGTTATAAGATTCTGTGCAGAGGAAGCCTCCAGGGTTTCATAGCTAAATGGCACGGACACCTCTGATGAGACATGCAGATGAAGATGTGTCAATACAATCTTCACCAATTTGCTGTAATAGCAGGGACTGATTAATTTTATAACCACGGGTGCTTCTATTAGCTAACCTAAGGAATGATTTAGACTTTATTAAGCGACTTATTTCTTTTTTTCAAGTGACTACAGCAGCATAGTTTATCTCTGAGTGCTACACTGTGGCACATTTTCTAATAAGGATTCTAAATTTATTATTAAAAAAAGGATCATGAGCTTGCCTTGGCTTAGAGGAGGCTTAATGGTAGCAACTTTCTGTGACTATTAGTGTCTCAAATGCTTTTCAGCAAACTGGGAGTTTCTCAAAAATAAAGTAATTTCATATTTCAAGCAATTGAGTTAGCAGTTCTTATATACATTTTTAATGTGCAAAAAGTTGAAGTAACAGAATCAAAAGTTTGTGGCTGTATATTTTTATCCTTCTCTTCACATAAAATTGCTTTAATATTTTATCATAATTGCCCTTGGACAGCTAACATCATTTGGTTACACATAATCAACTAATGCTTTATATTTTAGGGCTTTGTTCAATAAAAAATTAATTATCCTTCATGGGTGGGCAACGTATTTGGAGATTGAGCTACATGATTTTATGCATAAAACAGGCTCTGGTTTATATATTGAAACCAAAATTGCTGTAACATTCACAGTGCAATAAAAATCAGATACAAAGAATCATTTCAAACTTCTGAAATGTGAGCTCTGGGACATACCTTTGTATTTTTTTAAAAACTATAAAAGGAAATGAAACTGCATTTACTATAAGTTGAATATCCAGCGAATTTTATTTTTTAAAGAAGAGTAGGAACCCATTAAATGCAATTATATTCCACAAGTAATGAGACCACTATTAGTACTATTCTAGAGCTTGGTATTGCAAAATGTCTATCAATAGATATGTAATATTCAATAACAATTCACATGCTTCTCTTGGGGATGAGGATGTTTGTAAATGCCCCTTGGAGGAAAGAACATATATGAATTTCTGTCCCACTCCAGTGTTTTATTTGTCCAGGTTTATGTTAAGCTGAAAACGAAGGACAGTGATATTGAAGAGATCTGCTTCTCAAATTTTATCAATTCTTTTTTTTTGCAATAAGCAGAATTATTCACCTGCATCAAAAACACACCCAACATTCTGGATCTGTTTTATAATGAGAAAATTTCATGGTTATGATGTGTCTCATTCATCCCTTCCAATGTATTTTGAGGCCCACTTTGATTATGTGGCTTTAAATGTCCATGTTATAATGTAAGATAAGCAGATACTTTGTAACCTCTAACAATGTAGGAGAGAAAAATATCAGGTAATTGAGAAAGTCAGAGAATAAATCAATAAACTAAAAATGAAACATACTATCCAAATAATAGTCAAACACTATCCTCAAAATGCTCTGTGTCCCAGATCCAGTTTAGTGGAAGTGTGCTCTTCTAGGAATTCAGGGATTGGGTTCAAGTTCCAGCTTTTTCGTTAAGTAATATACAGTCTTTAATAAATTCCCTAAAATTTAAGGAACATATTCTCTCTTAGTAAAACCAGGAGTTGAATTAAATCGTCTTTGAGGTTGCATTTTAATACGTAATTTTATTGTAATAAGTCAGGACTAGGTAAGTATGAAATCTTTGACATTATAAGTATGTTTAATAAAAACCACACTTACACTTCCAAAGATACTGGAAATTTTTATACCCCTCAGAATGGAACAGATTTTAGGATACTTGTTTCCTATGGCACAAAGATAATCAGAGCTGAGAAAATACAGTATTGGATGTGTGATTAGTTAACTTACTTGTGTTTCAGGTGGGGGATGGTGGTGAGAAATTTATACATAATTACCAAAGCCACAGGATGGGTAGTCATTGGAAGCCATACAAAAATGGCAGCAGTAGAGACTAATGGTGACACAGGTGACAAACCAGTGACTGCTTGTAATAATGTGGATATTTTTTATGTCTTTTTACTTAATATTTTTGAAATTCTTCTTAGAATTCCAACCAACCTTAAAGTTACACATGCATAATCTATTTTAAACATAAAGAACACATCAAAGTCTCTAAAATTTGACTGAATAAGATGTAATTAGAAATGTTAGGTACTTAGAGTGTTTGTTCAGTCAGTGAAAGGAAGTTTGTGAGGATTCCAAGAAATCGTGGAATGGGGATTTAGAAAAGACACATGAATATAATCAATAACATCAAAAATAATATCTAAAATTTTAAATTAATTTTTATTTTATTTTATCTTAAGTTCAAAGATACATGTGCAGGATGTGCAGGTTTGTTACACATTTGTAAACATGTGCCATGGTGGCTTGCTGCACCTATCAACCCAGTCACCTAGATATTAAGCCCCACCTGCATTAGCTATTTTTCCTAATGCTCTCCCTCCACTCAACCCCTCTACCCCACAGGCCCCAGTGTGTGTTTTCCCCTTCCTGTGTCCATGTGTTATCATTGTTCAGCTCCTACACATAAATGAGAACATGTGGTGTTTGGTTTTCTGTTCATGTATTAGTTTGCTGAGGATAATGGCTTCCAGCTCCAACCATGTCTCTGCAAAGGATATGATCTCTTTCTTTTTTATGGCTGCATAGTATTCCATGGTGTATATATTTATATACCACATTTTCTTTATCCAGTTTATCATTGATGGGCGTTTGGGTTGATTCCCTGTCTTTGCTATTGTGAGTAGTGCTGCAATGAACATAAGTGTGCATATCTTTATAACAGAATGATTTATATTCCTTTGAGTATATACCCAGTAAAGGGTTTGCTGGGTCAAATAGTATTTCTGGTTCTAGGTCTTTGAGGAATTGCCACACTGTCTACCACAATAGTTGAGCTAATTTACATTCCCACCGACAGTGTAAAAGTGTTCCTATTTCTCCACAGCCTCACCAGCATCTGTTGTTTCTTGACAGATGAAACAACAGCATCTGTTGTTTCTTGACTTTTTAATAATCACTATTCTGACTGGTGTGAGATGGTATCTCATTATGGTTTTGATTTGCATTTCTCTGATGATCAGTGCTGTTGAGCTTTCTTTCATGTGTGTTGGCCGCATAAATGTCTTATTTTGGGCAGTGTCTGTTCATGTCTTTTGCCCATTTTTTAATGAGGTTTTTTTTTTTTTTCTTGTACATTTGTTTAAGTACCTTGTAAATTCTAGGTATTAGACTTTTGTCAGATGGATAGATTGCAAAAATTTTCTCCAATTCTGTAGGTTGTGTGTTCACTCTGATGATAGTTTTCTTTGCTGTGCAGAAGCTCTTTTGTTTAATTAGATTCAATTTGTCAATTTTTGCCTTTGTTGCAATTGCTTTTGATGTTTACATCATAAAATCTTTGCCTGTGCCTATGTTCTGAATGGTATTGCCTAGATTTATTCTAGTGTTTTTTAGTTTTGGGGTTTACATTTAATTCTTTAATCCATCTTGAGTTAATTTTTGTATACGGTATAAGGAAGGGATCCAGTTTCAATTTTCTGTATGTGGATAGCCAGTTTTCCCAGCACTGTTTATTAAATAGGGAATTCTTTCCCCATTGATGGTTTTTTCCAGGTTTGTGGAACGTCAGATTGTTGTAGATGTGTGGTTTTATTTCTGGGACCACTATTCTGTTCCATTGGTCTATGTGTCTGTTTTTGTGCCAGTACCATGCTGTTTTGGTTACTTTAGGCCTGTGGTATAGTTTGAAGTTGGGTAGTATGATGCTTCCAGTTTTGTTCTTTTTGCTGAGGGTTTTTCTGGCTATAGGGGCTATTTTCTGATTCCATGTGAGTTTTAAAGTAGCTTTTTCTAATTCTGTGACGAATATCAATGGTAGTTTAATGGAAATAGCATGGAATCTATAAATTACTTTGGGCAATATGACCATTTTCATAATATTGATTTTTCCTATCCATGAGCATGGAATGATTTTTCACTTGTTTGTGTCCACTCTTATTTCTGTGAGCAGTAGTAGTTCTCCTTGAAGAGGACCTTCACTTCCCTTGTTAGCTCTGTTCCTAGGTATTTTATTCTCTTTGTAACCATTGGGAATGGAAGTTCATTCAAAATTTGGCTCTCTCCTTCTCTATTGTTGGTGTATAGGAATGCTTGTGATTTTTGCACATTGATGTTGTATCCTGAGACTTTGCTAAAGTTGTTTATCAGTTTAAGAAGCTTTTGAGCTGAAATGATGGGGTTTTCTAGGTATAGGATATGTCATCTGCAGAGACAGTTTGACTTCCTCTCTTTTCATTTGCATATCCTTTATTTCTTCCTCTTGCCAGATTATCCTGGCCAGAACTTCTAATACTATGGTGAAGAGGAGTAGTAACAGAGGGCATCCTTGTCTTGTGCCAATTTTCAAGGGGAATGGTGTCAGCTTTTGCCCATTCAGTATGATATTGGCTGTGAGTTTGTCATAAACGGCTCTTATTATTTTTAGGTGTGTTCCATCAATATCTAGGTTATTGAGAGTTTTTAACATGAAGGGATGTTAAATTTTATCAAAGGCCTTTTCTGCATCTATTGAGATAATAATGTAGTTTTGGTCTTTAGTTCTGTTTATGTGATAAATTGCATTCACTGATTTGTGTATAGGAGCCTTGCATCCCATGGAAGAAGCCGACTTGATCACAGTGGATAAGCTTTTTGATGACATTGGATGGACTTGGCAAACCAAATCCAGCAAAAAATTGAAGATTTTTGCATTGATGTTCATCAGGGATATTGGCCTGAAGTTTTCTTTGTTGTTGTTGTTGTATTTTTGCCAGGTTTTGGTATCAGAATGATGCTGGCCTCATAAACTGAGTTAGGGAGGAATTCCCCCTTTTCAATTGTTTGGAAGAGTTTCAGAAGAAATGGCCCCATTTCCTCTTTCTGCCTGTGGTAGAATCCTGCTGTAAATCTGTCTGGTCCTGGGCTTCATTTGATTGGTAGGCGATTTATTACTGCCTCCATTTTAGAACTTGTTATTGGTGTATTCAGGAATTCAACTTCTTCCTGGTTGAGTCTTGGGAGAGTGTATGTGTCCAGGAATTTATCCATTTCTTCTAGATTTTCTAGTTTATATGCCAGAGGTGTTTACAGTATAATCTTATAGTTTTTTTTGTATTTCTGTGGGGTCAGTGGTGATATGCCCCTTATCATTTTTTACTGTGTCTATTTGATTGTTCTCTCTTTTCTTCCTCATTAGTCTAGCTAGCAGTCTATCTATTTTAATAATGTTTTCAAAACACTAGCTCCTGAATTTGTTGATTTTTTAAAGGGTTTTTCATGTCTCTATCTCATTAAGTTCTGCTCTCATCGTGATTATTTCTTGTTTTCTGCTAGCTTTGGGGTTTGTTTACTATTGGTTCTGTAGTTCTTTTCATTGTGATTTTCGGATGTCAATTTGAAATCTTTCTAGCTTTGAGATCTTTCTAGCTTTAAGAGTGCTAAAAATTTCCCCCTTAACACTGCATTAGCTGTATCCCAGAAAGTCTGTACCTTGTCTCTTTGTTCTCATTGGTTTCAAAGAACTTCTTGACTTCTGCCTTAATTTTATTATTACCCAGGAGTCACTTATGAGCAGGTTGTTCAATTTCCATGTATTGTGTGGTTTTGAGTGGGTTTCTTAGTCTTGAGTTCTAATTTCATTGTGCTGTGGTCTGAGAGACTGTTACGATTTCCGTTATTTTGCATTTGCTGATGAGTGCTTTATTTCCAATTATGTGATTGATTTTACAGTAAGTGCCATGTGGTGCAGAGAATAATCTATATTCTGTTGTTTTGGGGTGGAGAGTTCTGCAGATATCTACCAGGTTGTCTTGATCCGGAGCTGAGTTCACGTCCTGAATATCTTTGTTAATTTTCTGACTTTATTATCTGTCTGATATTGACAATGAGGTGCTAAAGTCTCCCACTATTATTGTGTGGGAGTCTAAGTGTCTTTGTAGGTGTCTGAGTGCTCTTGTATTGGGTGCACATATATTTAGGATAGTTAACTCTTTTTTTTTTTTTTTGAGACGGAGTCTCGCTCTCTCACCCAGGCTGGAGTGCAGTGGCGCGATCTCGGCTCACCACAAGCTCCGCCTCCTGGGTTCACGCCATTCTCCTGCCTCAGCCTCCTGAGTAGCTGGGACTACAGGCACCCCCCAGCGCGCCCGGCTAATTTTTTTTGTATTTTTAGTAGAGACGGGGTTTCACCGTGGTCTCGATCTCCTGACCTTGTGATCCGCCCGCCTCGGCCTCCCAAAGTGCTGGGATTACAGGCGTGAGCCACCGCGCCCGGCTAGGATAGTTAACTCTTCTTGTTGAATTGAATACTTTATCATCATGTATTGCCCTTCCTTGTCTTTTTTGTTCTTTGTTGGTTTAAATTCTGTTTTGTCAAAAACTAGGATTTCAACCCCTGCTTTTTTCTGCTTTCCATCTACTGATAGATTTTCCTCCATCCCTTTATTTTGAGCCTATGTGTGTCTTTGCATGTAAGATGATCTCTTGAATATAGCACACTGATGGGTCTTGACTTTTTATCCAGTTTGCCATTCTGTGTCTTTTAACTGGGACATTCAGCCCATTTACACTTAAGGTTTATACTGTTATGTGTGAACTTGATCCCGTCATCATGATTCTAGCTGGTCATTTTACATTTTGTTGATGTAGCTGCCTCATAGTGTCATTGGTCTGTGTACTTCAGAGTGTTTTTATAATGGCTAATAATGGTTTTTCCTTTCCATATTTAGTACTTCCTTCAGGAGCCCTTTCAAAGCATTTCTGGTGGTGATGAATTTCCTCAGCATTTGCTTCTCTGAAAAGGATTTTATTTCTCCTTCGTTTATGAAGCTTAGTTTGGCCAGATATAAGATTCTGGGTTAAAAATTCCTTTCTTTAAGAATGTTCAATATCGACCCCCAGTTTCTTCAGGCTTGTAGGGTTACTGTTGAGAGGTCGACTGCTATTCTGATGGGCTTCCCTGTGAAGGTGAACCGGCCTTACTCTCTGGCTGCCCTTAACATTTTTTTCCTTCATTTTGACCTTGGAAAATCTGATGATTATGTGTCTTGGGGTTGATCTTCTCATGGAATAGCTTACCAGGGTCTCTGGATTTTCTGAATTTGAATGTTGGCCCATCTTGTTAGGTTGAGAAAGTTCTCCTGGATGATATCCTGAAATAGGTTTTCCAACTCTGTTCTGGTGCCCCTGTCTCTCTCAGGTACCCAAATTATTCGTAGTTTTGGTCTTTTTACATAATCCTGTAGTTCTTGGAGGTTTTTATTCATTCCTTTTCATTCTTTTTTCTCTAATATTGTCTGCCTGTCTTATTTCAGCAAGATAGTCTTCAAGCTCTGAAATTCTTTCTTCCACTTGGTCTTTTGGCTATCAATACTTGTGGTTGCATTGTGAAGTTCTTGTGTTGTGTTTTTCGGCTCCATCAGGTCATTTATGTTACTTTCTAAACTGGTTATTCTGGTTAACAGCTCCGGTAACAGTTTATCATGATTCTTAGCGTCTTTGCATTGGGTGGGAACACCCTCCTTTAGCCCAGTGAAGTTTATTATTACCTACCTCCTGAAGTCTAATTCTGTCAGTTCAGCCATCTCAGCCTCAGCCCATTTCTGTGACCTTCCTGGAGAGGTGTTGCAATCGTTTGGAAAAGAGGCACTCTTCTCCAAACTCTGGCCACGAGCTGCCATGGCCTCTGTGCTTTTTGAATTTTCAGCATTTTTTGTTAATTCTTTCTCATCTTCCTTAGTTTATCTAGTTTTGATCTTTGAGACTGCTGACCTTTATGTGGGGACTTTGTGGGGACGTTTTTGTTGATGCAGTTGTTGTTGCGGTTTGTTTGTTTTTCTTTTAACAGTCAGGCCCCTCTTCAGTAGTGAGAGGTGACAATGTGCTAGCAGCCCTCTCTCTCAGTGCCTCCTTGGCCTCCGCGTCCACTCTGGCGGTGCTGGAAGAGCCCTTCAGCCCGCCATGGCACTATGGGAGCCCCTCTCTGGCCTGGCTGAGGCAGGAGCTGCCTCCCCATGCTTCCGGGGAGGTATGGCGGGAGAGGCACCAGCGGGAACCGGGGCTGCGTGTGGTGCTCGTGGGCCAGTGCGAATTCCGCAGGCAGGCGCAGGCGTGGCTGGGCCCACACACTGGAGCAGCCGGCTGTCGCGGAGAGCTCTGCGGAGAGCTCGGGCAATGAGGGGCTTAGCACCTGGGTCCTGGGCCGGCAGTTGTGGAGGTTGCCACAGGGTCCCCTAGCTAAACCTGCTTCCTGGTGGGGATGGGGGGCAGTGATCTGGACTTGCAGCATGCAGTGTCTGAGGCTCCCCTCCCCCTACAGTGCGCTCCAGCATGGCCTGAGTCTCCCTGATGGGCATTGCTCCCTGCTCCCTGGCTCCCAGAGGCCAGGCGCCGCTGGGGACTGGTGGGTAGCTCCGCCTGCAGCCCAGGTGCAGGATCCACTAGGTGAAGCCAACTGGGCTCCTGAACTGGATGGGGACTTGGAGAACTTTTATATCTAGCCAGAGGATTATATGTGCACCAATCAGCACTCTGTATCTAGCTAACCCAGTGGGGACTTGGAGAACTTTTCCCTCTGGCACTCTGTGTCTAGCTCAAGGATTGTAAATGCACCAATCAGCACTCGGTGTGTAGCTCAGGGTTTCTAAGTACACCAATCAGTACTCTGTCTAGCTCAAGGTTTGTAAATACACCAATTGGTAGTCTCTATCTAGCTAACTGTGTATCTAGCTAACTAGCACTCTGTGACTCTGTGTCTACTTCAAGGATTGTAAACGCACCAATCAGCACTCTGTCAAAATGGACCAATAAGCTCTCTGTAAACTGGACCAATCAACCGTCTGTAAAATGGACCAATCAGCAGGATGTGGGTGGGGCCAGATAAGAGAATAAAAGCAGGCTGCCCCAGCCAGCAGCAACCCACTGGGGTAGCCTTCCACACTGTGAAAGCTTTGCTCCTTCTCTCTATGCAATAAGTCTTGCTGCTGCTCACTCTTTGGGTCCAGACTGCCTTTATGAGCTGTAACACTCACCGGGAAGGTCTGCAGCTTCACTCCTGAAGCCAACAGACCACGAACCCACCAGGAAGAATGAACAATTCCAGACACGCTGTCTTTAAGAGCCGTAACACTCGCCACGAAGGTCTGCAGCTTCACTCCTGACAGCAAGGCCAGGAACCCACCAGAAAGAAGCTCCAGACACATCTGAACGTCTGAAGGAAAAACTCCCGACACACCGTCTTTAAGAACTGTAACACTGCCAGGGTCGGCGGCTTCATTCTTGAAGTCAGTGAGACCAAGAACCCATCAATTCCGGACACAGTAGGGCTGCTGCAGGTTGCTGTAGACCCTATTAACGTGGGTCCCTCCTGCACGTGGAGGTGTCAGCAGTGGAGTTTGCAGAACAGCAAAGATGGCTGCCTGCTCCTTCCCTTGGGAACTCCATTCCAGAGGGGTACCACTCTGGTGCCAGTGGGAGCGATTCTATGTAAGGTTTCTGGCAACCCATGTTGGAGGGGGTCTCACCCATTCAGGAGGCACAGGATCAGGGACTCATTTAATGAAGCACTTTTGCTACCCCTTGGCAGAGGGGTGTACTGCACTGGGAGGAGTCCCACTTGTGCTGACTGCCTGGTTACCTCAGAGCTGACAGGGGAAAAGACTAAGTTCACTGATCTGCAGAGACACAGCCACTGCTCCCTCCAGGGGCTTGGTCCCAGGGAGATCAGAGTTCTATCTGTAAATCCCAGGTTGCAGTTCCTGAAGTTCTCAAAGGGAGGCCCTGCCCAGGGAGGAAAGATGGGTCCAGGCCTGTTTTAAGACACACACAGTCTGACCATGAGCTGCTATGGCCTCTGAAGCGAGCTGTGAGGATTTCCTCCTGGGTCCAATCTACCCAGTCTCCCTGGCATCGGCAGGGGAAAAACAGTAGGCTGGAGCTGCAGTGATGGTTGCCACCCCTCCTGGCAGGGGCTCAATCCTCTTAGGCAGCAGGCAGCTGCAGTGATGGTGGCCACCCTTCCCCCTGGGAGCTCAGTTATCTTAGGCAGCCGGCAGCCAAAATAATGGTGGCCATGTCTTCCCCCAAGGAACTTGGTAGTCTTAGTCTCCAGCCCAGGGGCCACTGAGAATCTGCACAGCTATGTGCTTAGGACCCAAGGCCTTGGTGGCGTGGGCTCAAGAGGGGATCTCCTGATCTGTATGTTGCACAGATTCGTGGAAAAAGCATGATTTCCAAGGCAGGGTAGCACAGTCACTCACAGCCTCCCTTGGCTGGGAGTGGGAGCTCTTCTTTCCTCGTGCAGCTCCTGGGTGGGCCACTGCTCCACCATGCTTTTCCTTGCTCTCTGTGGGTCACGCCAACCACCCAGGCAGTCCCAGCGAGAGAACCTGGATACTTTAGTTTCCAGTGCAGGATTCACTCACCATTTTCATTCTTCTCAGTGAGCGTGTCCAACTGCAGCTGTTTCTAGTCAGCCATCTTGGCCCCTTCCCAAAATATTTTTTGATAGTATATGCCATTGAAAATAAATGCTGAGACAAATTCACAATATATGGATATTCATATATAAATTACACACATGCGCTTCTGAACTCATACACTTTGACCATTACAATAAGTATATTTAAATGAAGCAAAGATAAATCTGAATAATAGCAGTGCTATTTTCTTTCTGTACCTTAATGAATTCTCTTGCACACTCCCTTAGAATGTATTCGCTCCATTTTGGATGTTCCTAAAATGTTCTGGCAGAGTCAAAAGAAATTTCATAAAAATGAAAACCAATAGAAAACATTGAAGAAAGAGAAGAACATCTGGAAATGAAGAGAAGATAATCACAGAAAGAATAACATGAAACATGAAAACTGTCTGGTGTAACTGGTAAACTTATAGCCAGTGTGGAAAGGACTAACATATGAAATAATGTGGGCATCACAAGGCAAAATGTTGCATATAATAACACTTAAATATATGAAGCATACTTTCATCATAGAAAGGCTTTACTTGACCCCCACACAGGCTAAGACAGCTTCCCTGTTGGGAAATGTGACTTTAGAGTTGAAAAGTGAAGCCAACAAATTACAGAGAATGCGTACTCCAGAGCCAGCAATGATCTTCATCCGCGAAAGCCAAGAGTACATTTCCAGCAGTAATCATTTATAAATGACCATGTATCATCCTCTCAGGAGTTGGCTTCTTGGACTCTGTGCCTGAGAACAAGATTGTTAATTGCTCTTACAAAGAAATATATGGGTAATTACATAAAACATGTTACAATTTTAATAATGATTTCTAGGCCTACTAAAATACATTTCTTGTGTTAGGTACAGCTAAAAATTATCTGTCTTTATAGCAAGGATTCTTGACTGCTTTGTTGATTAAGGGAAATGTCTCTCCAACCTTGGGTGAATAATTCACAATGTGATCTTTGGGTTTAACACAGAGCTTGGATCCATTCCATGAATGCTGGATTGAATGAAATGTTAATATAAGCAGGGGTTTATTTGAATTAGGTAGTATCTACCTAAGATTTTTTTGGTAATGTTAGATATATTTATATTTGTTTATTTATTTATTTAGAAAGGGTCTCATTCTGTCACCCAGGCTGGAGTACAGTGGCACATTCATGGCACACTGCAGCCTCAAGCTCCTGGGCTTAAGTGATCCTCTTACTGAGGATCTGAGCTGAGACTATGGGTGCATGCCACCACATTTGACTAATATTTGTTTATTCATAGAGACAAGATCTCGCTCTGTTGCACAGGCTAGCCTTGTATTCCTGGCCTCAAGCAATCTGCCATCTCAGCCTCCCAAAGTGCTGAGATTATAGGCATGGGTCACTGTGTCCAGCTAAGCCAAACATTCATGTTTATACTATAGAATTACTTCCCTATTATTATTACTTATTCAAGCCCTATCTAAAGTACTATGACACAAGGTGGTACAAAACTTAACTTTCATTATGTCTCCTGAATACACGAGCATCAACAAGGTAAATAAAGTCATGGATTTCTGACCATCCTCTTACACAATGTTATAAGAGAAAAACCTATGATAAATGAAAAGGGACTGTGAATATGCAAAAGAGGCCATACTTGACAACTCAAATTTTAGCATGTGTTCATGGGTTCTATATCTATTTTTCATTTTAAAAAGCCAACTTAGTATTTTCTTTTTTAAGACATTCATTTCATATTTTTTAGGAGCATTAAAGCATGATCTATAGCAGCAGTTTTCAAAATTTTGGTTTCAAGAATCTTTTACACATTAAAAAATTATGGTGAATACTAATGAGATTTTTCCTATGTGTATGTATCAATTGATAATTACTGCTAAATTCTTATAATATGTGTTTATTAATTTATTTTAAAAGAATAGTGAGCCAGGCATGGTGGCACACAATGGCAATCCTAGCTATTTGGGAGGCTGAGGCAGGAGAATCACTTGAGCCCAAGAGTTCAAGGATTCAATGTGCTATGATTATGCCTGTGAATAGACACTGTATTCCAGCCTGATAAACAGAGCGAGACTCCATCTCTAAAAAAAGAAAAAATAAAAGAAAGAATAAATAAATAAATAAATAAATAAATAAAATCCAGTGTATGCTGAAGTGACTGTTTTTTAACAACTAAGCAAAAGATTAATCGAGAATGTCTTCTTTTCATTCTTTTCAATTTCATTAATGTCTGACTCAATACAAGACAACTGGATTCCTGTACATGTGTACGCATTCAATCTGTTGTGCTATGCTATTTAGTTGAAGTATATGAAGAAAATCTCATCTTAAACAGATATGGGAAAAGGAAGAAGTTGTTTTTTTTTTTTATTATACTTTAAGTTCTGGGATACATGTGCAGGACTTGCAGGTTTGTTACACAGGTATACATGTGCCATGGTGGTTTGCTGCACCCATAAACCCGTCATCTACATTAGGTATTTCTCCTAATGCTATCCCTCCCCTAGCCTCCCATCCCCAGACAGGCCCCAGTGTGTGATGTTCCCCTCCCTGTGCCCATACGTTCTCATTGTTCAACTCTCACTTATGAGTGAGAACTTGTGGTGTTTGGTTTCCTGTTCCTGTATTAGTTTGCTGAGAATGATGGTTTCCAGCTTCATCTCTGTCCCTGCAAAGGACACAAACTCATTCCTTTTTATGGCTGCATAGTATTCCATGGTGTATATGTGCCACATTTTCTTTATCCAGTCTAACATTGATGGGCATTTTGGGTTGGTTCCAAGTCTTTGCTATCGTGAATAGTGCTATAATAAACATACGTGTACATGTGTCTTTATAGTAGAATGATTTGTAATCCTTTGGGTATATACCCAGTAATGGGATTGCTCGGTCAAATGGTATTTCTGGTTCTAGATCCTTGAGGAATCACCACACTGTCTTCCACAGTGGTTGAACTAATTTACACTCCCACCAACCATGTAAAAGTGTTCCTATTTCTCCACATTCTCTCCAGCATCTGTTGTTTCCTGACTTTTTAATGATCGCCATTCTAACTGACATGGAAGTCCAGGTCTCTTTGTAGGTCTCTAAGAACTTGCTTTATGAATCTGGGTGTTTCTGTATTGTGTGCATGTATATTTAGGATATTTAGCTGTTCTTGTTGCATTTATCCCTTAACCATTATGTAATGTCCTTGTTTATCTTTTGTAATCTTTGTTGGTTTAAACTCTGTTTTATCAGAGACTAGGATTGCCACCTCTGTTTTCTGGTGGTTGTTGTTGTTTGTTTGTTTGTTTTTGCTATTCATTTGATTGGTAAATATTCTTCCATCCCTTTATTTTGAGCCTGTGTGTGTCTTTGCATGTGAGATGGGTCTCCTGAATACAGCACACCGATGAGTCTTGACTCTTTATCCAATTTGCCAGTCTATGCATTTTAATTGAGGCATTTAGCCCATTTACACTTAAGGTTAATATTGTTGTGTGTGAATTTGAACCCATTATCATGATGTTAGCTGGTAATTTTGTCCATTAATTGATGCAGTTTCTTCGTAGTGTCAATGGTCTTTACAATTTGGTTTGTTTTTGCAGTGGCTGGTACCAGTTTTTCCTTTCCATATTTAGTGCTTCCTTCAGGAGCTCTTGTAAGGCAGGCCTGGTGGTGACAAAATCCTTCAGCATTTGCTTGTCTGTAAAGGATTTTATTTCTCCTTCACTTATGAAGCTTAGTTTTGCTGGTTATGAAATTCTGGGTTGAAAACACTGGTCTTTAATAATGTTGAATATTGGCCCCCACTCTCTTCCGGCTAGTAGGGTTTCTGCAGAGAGATCCACTGTGAGTCCAATGGGCTTCCCTTTGTGGGTAACCCTACCTTTCTCTCTGGCTGCCCTTAGCAATTTTTGCTTCATTTCAACCTTGGTGAATCAGACAATTATGTGTCTTGGGGTTGCTCTTCTCAAGAAGTATCTTTGTGGTGTTCTCTGTATTTTCTGAATTTAAATGTTGGCCTGCCTTGCTGGGTTGGGGAAGTTCTCCTGCATAGTATCCTGAAGAGTGTTTTCCAACTTAGTTCCATTCTCCCCGTCACTTTCAGGTACACCAATCAAACGTAGGTTTGGTCTTTTCACATAGTACCATATATCTTAGGGACTGTGTTCATTTATTTTTATTCTTTTTTCTCTAATCTTGTCTTCACGCTTTATTTCATTAAGTTGATCTTCAATCTGTAATATCTTTTCTTCCACTTGATTGTTTCAGCTTTTGACACTTGTGTATGCTTCACAAAGTTCTAGGGCTGTGTTTTGCAGCTCCATCAGGTCATTTATGTTCTTCTCTAAACGGTTTATTCTAGTTAGCAATTCCTCTATCCTTTTATCAGGGTTCTTAGCTTCCTTGCAATGAGTTATAAAATGGTCCTTTAGCTCAGAGGAGTTTGTTATTACCCACCTTCTGAAACCTACTTCTGTCAATTTGTCAAACTAATTCTCCTTCCAGTTTTGTTTCCTTGCTGGCGAGGATTTGTAATCCTTTGGAGGAGAAGAGACATTCTGGTGTTTGGGTTTTCAGCCATTTTGCACTGGTTTTTCCTCATCTTCATGGATTTATCTACCTTTGGTCTTTGCTGTTGGTGACCTTGGGATGGAGTGTTTTGCATCGTCATCCTTTTTATTGATGTTGATGCTATTGCTTTCTGTTAGTTAGTTTTCCTTCTAACTGTCAGGCCCCTTTTCTGTGGGTCTGCTGGAGTTTGCTGGAGGTGCACTCCAGACCTTGTTTGCCTAGGTATTACCAGCAGTGGCTACAGAACAGCGTTGATTCCTGTCTGCTTCTTCCCCTGGAAGCTTTATCCCAGAGGGGCATCCACCAGATGCCAGCCAGAGTTCTCCTGTATGAGGTGTCTTTTGCCCCCTGCTGGGAGGTGTCTCCCCATCAGGAGGCATGCGGTCCCCACTTGAGGAGGCAGTCTGTCCCTTAGCAGAGCTCGATTACTGTGCTGGGAGATCCACTGCTTTATTCAGAGCCAGCAGGCAGGAACATTTAAGTCTGCTGAAGCTGCACCCACAACTGCCCCTTCCCCCAGATGCTCTGTCCCAGGGAGATGGGAGTTTTATCTATAAGCCCCTGAATGGGGCTGCTGCCTTTCTTTCGAAGATACCCTGCCCAGAGAAGAGGAATGTAGAGAGGCAGTCTGGCTATGGCAGCTTTGGGTGCTGCGGTGGGCTCCAACCAGTTTGAAATTCCTGGCAGCTTTGTTTACACTGTGAGGGGAAAACCACCTACTCAAACCTCACTAATGGTGGATGCCTCTTCCCCCACCAAGCTCAGGTGTCCCAGGTCGACTTCAGACTGCTGTGCTGGCAGTGAGAATTTCAGGCCAGTGGATCTTAGCTTGCCGGGCTCCCTAGGGGTGGGATTCTCAGAGCAAGACCACTTGCCTCTCTGGCTTCAGCCCTGTTTCCAGGGGAGTGAACGGTTCTGTCTCACTGGCATTCCAGGTGCCACTGGGTTATGAAAAAAATTCCTGCAGCTAGCTCTGTGTCTGCCCAAAGGGCCACCCAGTTTTGTGCTTGAAACCCAGGGCCTGTGTGGTGAGGGAATATCCTGGTCTGCAGGTTGCGAAGACCATGGGAAAAGCATAGTATCTGGGCTGGATAGCACCGTCCCTCACAACATAGTCCCTCATGGCTTCCCTTGGCTAAGGGAGAGAGTTCTCCAGCCCTTTGCACTTTCCAGGTGAGGCAACACCCCACCCTGCTTCTGCTCACCTTCCATGGGCTGCTCCCACTGTCTAACCATCCCAATGAGATTAACTAGGTACCTCAGTTGGAAAACCAGAAATCACCCTCCTTTTGTATTGGTCTTGCTGGGAACTGCAGAGCGGAACTGTTGCTATTCGGTCATCTTACCCAGGAATCCCCAGGATAAGTATTTTAATAGAATTTTTAGAAAATTGTGGACATCTCTCTTTGGTATTATACTGAAGCTCAGCAAGTGGTAATTTCTTAAAAGTTAATTGTAATGCAGAATATAAAACCTGATCAATGGATTATTTTGTACCCTGTGACATTACAACTTTTTGGTTCCTTGTGTGAATTTGAATTTTTTTTTTAATCTCATAAATGATTTTATAACCTCAAGCATTGGTAATTTAGAAAATATTCAATTAAGAACTTTCAAATATTAACATTCTTTATTTTAAAATGTTAGAAAATTGCACTGTAGATTCATAAAAGAATGAGCAAAGTGGGTCAATAGTATCTTTGTATTGTTATAGATACAATTTTACCTTACAGAGCCTCCAAGGGTTGCCTGGGCCAAATTTTAAGAAGTGCTAATCTATAGGACCCTTTTGAGGTACTAATGGAAATACTGTAAGCATAAATTCACACCTACACCTGGGGAAGGAGAAACCAGTTATTTCTCAGAGAAGCAGGTTATGATCCCGTTGACTGTCCACAGTTGTCATAGGTCTGTTCTGGGTTCTCAGACAGAGGAGGCACTTCCTGTAGAATGTTTGTACTGTTTGTACAAATGCTTTTAACCTTTCCATATAAAAAGTTTATTATAAATATGTTTCTTAAAAAATGATTTTTTAAATTTTTTTAAAACAAAGATCTGGGTTATTAAATTTTAATATCTTTAAACAGGGCTATGGGAAGTTCAAAAGTTTATGAAGGAATCAAGTGGCAGAGTAATGTCAGCAAGATGGTAGAATAGGAATCTTCACCCTAATTCATAACCCCCCAACTTACACACACACACACACACACACACACAC
>NW_012102009.1:1296345-1388468 GCF_000951045.1 Mandrillus leucophaeus
ACCCAGTTTTGTGCTTGAAACCCAGGGCCTGTGTGGTGAGGGAATATCCTGGTCTGCAGGTTGCGAAGACCATGGGAAAAGCATAGTATCTGGGCTGGATAGCACCATCCCTCACAACATAGTCCCTCATGGCTTCCCTTGGCTAAGGGAGAGAGTTCTCCAGCCCTTTGCACTTTCCAGGTGAGGCAACACCCCACCCTGCTTCTGCTCACCTTCCATGGGCTGCTCCCACTGTCTAACCATCCCAATGAGATTAACTAGGTACCTCAGTTGGAAAACCAGAAATCACCCTCCTTTTGTATTGGTCTTGCTGGGAACTGCAGAGCGGAACTGTTGCTATTCGGTCATCTTACCCAGGAATCCCCAGGATAAGTATTTTAATAGAATTTTTAGAAAATTGTGGACATCTCTCTTTGGTATTATACTGAAGCTCAGCAAGTGGTAATTTCTTAAAAGTTAATTGTAATGCAGAATATAAAACCTGATCAATGGATTATTTTGTACCCTGTGACATTACAACTTTTTGGTTCCTTGTGTGAATTTGAATTTTTTTTTTAATCTCATAAATGATTTTATAACCTCAAGCATTGGTAATTTAGAAAATATTCAATTAAGAACTTTCAAATATTAACATTCTTTATTTTAAAATGTTAGAAAATTGCACTGTAGATTCATAAAAGAATGAGCAAAGTGGGTCAATAGTATCTTTGTATTGTTATAGATACAATTTTACCTTACAGAGCCTCCAAGGGTTGCCTGGGCCAAATTTTAAGAAGTGCTAATCTATAGGACCCTTTTGAGGTACTAATGGAAATACTGTAAGCATAAATTCACACCTACACCTGGGGAAGGAGAAACCAGTTATTTCTCAGAGAAGCAGGTTATGATCCCGTTGACTGTCCACAGTTGTCATAGGTCTGTTCTGGGTTCTCAGACAGAGGAGGCACTTCCTGTAGAATGTTTGTACTGTTTGTACAAATGCTTTTAACCTTTCCATATAAAAAGTTTATTATAAATATGTTTCTTAAAAAATGATTTTTTAAATTTTTTTAAAACAAAGATCTGGGTTATTAAATTTTAATATCTTTAAACAGGGCTATGGGAAGTTCAAAAGTTTATGAAGGAATCAAGTGGCAGAGTAATGTCAGCAAGATGGTAGAATAGGAATCTTCACCCTAATTCATAACCCCCCAACTTACACACACACACACACACACACACACACAGCAATTTTGATAACTGCCCATGGACAAGAATACTTTTGTAGGAGTCTGAGAGTCAAACAGAGAGGTCTCAAAACCCTGTTAGATTTAAAAAAAGAAAATCTGAGAATAGATGCATTGAAAAGTGTAACAGGAACAGTTTCACTTTACCCATGTCACCTCTCCTCTCAGGCTGCACAGCCCAGTGCCAACAGAGATCACCAGGGATTAGGATTTCTTTCATGAGGAAAGGTGAGAGCATGGAGTATCTGGCTTCCACAGCTACACAAGAGGCCTACTTCTCTCTTGACCCACCCAAAACACTGAAGCAATCTGAATGGCTGATTAGTCTGGAGGCACAAAAGTCAACCAAAGACCACAATTTCTACTAACTGCTTCCATTATTCCACCAAGATGCCTACTTGTAAACTTAATAAAATACATCACCTGCAAGCCCCTCAACTAGCCCATGTGTGCCCCCCAGCACTCCATGCACCCCTCACCCTCCCCATAGCTGACTACCTGTGCACATACCTGCAGACAGTGTGCACAAACTTGTGCATAAGCACAAGCAGACAGCCATCTCAATTCTGTAGGATTGAGAGAAGGTGTATAACCTTGAACACCTCAGGGAACTGCCCTAAAGAAAATATGGAGAGTCTCACCACCTGGCCTGGCTTTGCAGGATCAAAAGAAGGTGTACAATACTAGGATATCTTCCCCACCACTGCCCATGAGGTAACAGGAGAAGTGAAGTGATGCACCCATAGAAAAGGCCTGAAAGAACTCCAGAGTCCCTAGGATTCTGATGGTCTTTTTCTCTCGAACCGTCAGTAAGGACTTGAGGATGTGACTGCTTTTTAAAATGTGAAAACAGCAATGCAAGAATTCAAGAAATGTGTAAAATAAAGGAAAAATGACACTACCCAATGAACACAATAATATTCCAGTAACCAACTAGAAATACGTAGAGATCTATGAATTACTGACAAAAAAAATTGAAATAAGTGTTTTAAAGAAGAACAACAAACGTAAAGAGAATATAGACAGCTCAGAAAAATGATACATGAGCAAAATGAGAACTTTAACGAAAAGAAGACGTAAAAAAGAAGTAGACAGAAATTCTAGAGATGTAAAATATAATGAATGAAATGAAAAACGAAATAGAGAACTTCAAGGCAGACCGAACAACAAGAAACAAACTTTAAATCTGAAGACAAGTCATTTGAAATTACCCAAAGGACAAAACAGAAAAAATAATAGAAAAGAGTGAAGGAGTTCTGCTGGATTTATGGGACTTCATCAAGTGAACCAATATATACATGATGAGCATTCCAGGAGGAGAAAATAAAAAGAAAGGGACAAAAAGTTACATTTTAAAATTCGGGCTCAAAAGATTTCAAATGTTGGGAGGGATATGAACATCCAGTCTTAAGAAGTGTGAAACTCGCCAAATAAGATCAACCCAAAGAAGATTAGACTGAGGATATCAAGCAAATTATCAAAAGTAAAACAAAGAGATAATTTTGGTAACAGGAAAAGTAACTCATCACAACAAGGAAACCCCCATAAGTCTATTAATGGATTTCTCAGCAGAAACTTTGCAGGCCAGGAGAAAGTAGAAAAATATATTCAAAGTGCTGAATGGAAAGAACTGCTAGGAACAGTATATCAGGAAAAGCCATCCTATAGAAATGAAGGAGAGAGAAAGTTTAAGAGAATTCAACACCACTAAACCTGATTTACAAAAAATGCTAAAGGGAGCTCAAGTTGAAATGAAAAGACAATAACTAGTAACATGAAAATATATGGAAGTAAAAAACTCATCAAGGTGAGTGTATAGTCAAGTTCAGAATTCTCTAACACTGCAATAGTGGTACGTAAATTACTTTTTTTTTTTTTTTTTTTTTTTGAGATGGAGTTCTGCTCTTGTTGCCCAGGCTGGAGTGCAGTGGTGTGATCTCGGCTCACTGCAACCTCCACCCACCGGGTTCAAGCAATTCTCCTGCCTCAGCCTCCTGAGTAGCTATGAATACAGGTGTCTGCCACCACACCTGGCAAATTTTTTGTATATTTAGTAGAGACAGGGGTTCACCATGTTGATCAGGCTGGTCTTGAACTCCTGACCTCGGGTGATCCACCCACCTTGACCTCCCAAAGTGCTGGGATTATAGGCGTGAGCCACTGCATCCAGCTATAAATTGCTTTTAACTGGAATGAAAGATGAAAGACAAAAATATGAAAATTAACTGTAGCTACAATATTTATTAATACATAATATGCAAACATATAAATTGAGGCATCAATAACAATAATAACATCAATAATAAAGTATTGGAAAAGGAAGAAGTAGAAGTGTACAATTATTGTATACAATTAAATTTAAGTTGCTATCAACTTAGCATAGACTATGACAATGATAAGATATTTTTGTAGCTTTATGGTAACAACAAAGCAAAAACCTCTAGTAGATACACAAAAGAAAACAATGAAATTATACCACTAAATCATCAAATCAAAATTCGAGACAGCAAGAGAGGAAGTAAGAAACAAAGGAACTGTAAAACAGAAAACAACAAAATGGCAATAGTACATTCTTGCACAGCAATAATAAATTTTAAGTAAATGAATTTAATTTTCCAAGTAGTTAAATGGATTTTTTTAATCCAAAAATATTCTGTCTAAAGAAGCTCAGTTTAGCTTTCAAGACAATCATAGGCTGAAAGTGAAAGGATGGAAAAATATATTTCACACAAATGGTTACCAAAAGAGAGTAGTAATGACTATCCTGACAGCAGAAAAACAGGACGTTAAGTAAAAAATTATCACAAGAGACAAACAAGGTCATTATATAATGATATAGGTATCAATTCATCAAAAGGATACAAAGGTTGTAGATATATATGCACCCAACTTCAAAGCACCTAAATATATGAAGGAAATATTAACAGACTTGAAAGAAGAAACAGCAATGCAATAATAATGGGAAACTTCAGTACCTCATTTTCAATGATGGATAGATCATCCAATCAATAAGGAAACAGCAAACTTGAATAACAGTATAGACCAAGTGAACCTAACACACACATGCAGAACATTACATCCAACAGCAACATAATAAACAATCTTCTCAAGAACATACATGGAATATTCTCCAAGATAGAGCATATAATTGACCACAAGAAAGTCTTAACAAATTTAAGAAGGTTGACATCATAGCAGATAACTTTTCCAAATATAATGGTTATACTAGATATCAATAATACAGGAAACTGAGAAATTAGCAAATACATGAAAATTAAACAACATAATCCTTTCCTACCAAAGGAGAAAGAAAGAAGGAAGGAAGGAAGGAAGGAAGGAAGGAAGGAAGGAAGGAAGGAAGGAAGGAGAGAAAGAAAGAAAGAGAGAGAGAGAGGAAGGAAGGAAGGAAGAAAGGGAGGGAGAGAAAGAAAGAGAAAGAGAAGGGAAGGGAAGGAAGGGAAGGGAAGGGGAGGAAGAAGGGAAGGAAAGGGAAGGGCAGAAGAAAAGAAAAAGGAAAGGAAAACTTTAAAAAACTTGGGACAAAAGGAAATGGAAACACATCATACCAAAACTCCCTGGATGCAGCAAAACAGTTGGGAGAGAAACTTATAGTGATAAATGCCTACATTAAAAAAAAGAAAGATCTAAAATAAACAATTTTATTTTTCAAGGAATAACTTTATACTTCAAGAAATTAAAAAAAAAAAAACTAAACCTAAAGTTAGCAGAAGAAAGAACATAACAGCAATAGAAGCAGCAATATGTAAAATAAAGATTGGATAAAGAGTAGAAAAGATTGGCAAAACTAAAATTTGGTTTTTTGAACATATAAACAAAATTACAAACTGTTATGTAGACTAAGAAAAAAATCAAATTACATTATAAATGAAGGAGGAGACATAACAACTGATTACAACAGAAAGACAAAGGATTAGAAGCAATTATCATGAACAATTACACATCAACAAATTAGATAACCTAAAACAAATTGATAAATTTCTAAAAACATAGAGTATACTAAGTCATAAAGTAATCGAAAATATGAAAAAAGCAATAATGAGTAAGAAGACTGAATCAATAATCAAAACAAAGAAAAGCCCAGGAACAGATGGCATCAGGAACAGATAGTAAATACTATCAAATATTTAAAGAAAAGTTAACACAAATTTTTCTCAATCTCTTTCAAAAAATTAAAGAGAAGGGAGCACTTCCAAGTTTAATTTATGTGACCGCATAATGCTTATCCCAAATCCAGACAAGGACACTACAAGAAAAGAAAATCACAGATCAATGTCTCTGATAAATATAGATGGAAAAATCCACAACAAAATACTAGCAAATAAAATTCAGTATCACATCAAAAGGATAATTCATCATGATTTAGTGGAATTAATCCCTAGGATGCAAGAATGGTTCAATATATGCAAATCAATAAATATGATACACTGCATTACCAAAGTGAAGGATAAAATTATATAATCCCCTCAACAGACACCAAAAAAGCATCTGACAAAATTTAGTATCCTTTTATGATGAATATTTTATTTTCAAGAAATTAAATATAGAAAGAATATACCTTAACATAAAAAAGACTATATATAACAAGTCAGCAGCTAACATCATACTTAATGGTGAAAAACTGAAATCTCTTTCTCTAAAATCAGGAATAGAACAAGGATGCTGATTCTCACCAAATCTATTCAACATAGTACTGGAAGTCTTAGCCAGAACAATTAAACAAGAAAATTGATAAATAAAAAACACCCAAATCAGAAAGGAAGAAGTAAAGTAATCTCTGCCTGCAAATGACATGGTCTTATATTTTGAGAACCCTAAATTCTACCAAATATTATTAGAACCAATTAATAAATTGAGGAAAATTGTAAAAATTAACATGCAAAAATTAGTTGCATTCTGATACACTAACAATGAACTATCTGCAGAAGAAATTAAGAAATCAATCCCATTTACAATAGCATTAAAAAGAATAACATACTTAGGAATAAATTTAACCAAGGAGGCAAAAGATCTATATACTGAAAACTATAAAACATTAATGAAAGAAGTTGAAGAAGGCGCAAATGAATGAAAACACTTCTGTGCTCACTGACTGAAAGAATTAATATTTTCAAATCACCATACCACCAACAGCTATCTACAAGTTCAATTCAATCCCTATCAAAATCTCTGACATTTTTAATAAAAATAGAAAAACTATACTAAAATTTGTATGCAACCACAAACAACCCAAAAAAAACAAAGAAATCTTGAGCAAGAAGAAAAAAGCTGACAGTATCATACTTTCTGATTTCAAAATATATTATAATGCTACAGGCATCAAAACTGTGTGATATTGACCTAAAAACAGACAGACCAATGGAACAGAACAGAGATCTGAGAAATAAATCCACACATTTACAATCAACTGAAATTCAGCAAGGATGCCAAAAACAATAAGAAAGGAATAATCTCTTCAACAAATGTTGTTTAGTAAGTTATGGACCCACATATAGAAGAATAAAATTGGTACCTTAATATTTTCTCTATCTGTCTATCTATCTACCTACTTACCTACCTATCTGATAAATAATATTCATCTGCAAAAACCAAAGGGAATTCTGCCATTTCACACAACATGGATGAATCCGGAAGACATTGTATGAGGTAAAATAAGCCAGGCTCAGAAAGCTATTTCATGCATGATCTTACTTACAGGTAAACTCTAAAATAGCTGACTTCATAAAAGCAGAGAGTAGAATAATGATTGTCAAGGCCTAGCAGTTGGTAAAAATTGGGAGATATTGGTCAAAGGGTACAAAGTTTCAGTTATGCAGGATGAATAAATTCTGGGAATGTAATGTAAAGAATGATGACAATAATTAATAACTTATTGTATATGTGAAATTTGCTAACAGAGTAGATCTTAAGTGTTCTCACCCCCTCCACACACACACATGCACACACAAAATAGTGGTAGCTATGTGATGTGATGGATATGTTAATTCACTTGATAATTAGTTCAAAATGTATACAGATATATCAAAATATTACATTGTACACTTTAAATACATACAATTTTTACTTATCACTATACCTCAACATAAAGTTTGCAAAAATATGTACAAAGGACAAAATCACACATTTAAAAGGGTGGTACTTAAACTAGGTTCAATAAATAAATGTGGTAATCTTGAAAATCAGAGTAGTTTACTAATATTTCAATATAACTTAATATTGATACAAAACTCACTGCATATAAGTGAAGTTTAAGAAAATCCTGGTGAGTCCTTCGACAGTACTGTAGGGGAAGGAAACATCTTCACTTTTGTTGGGCCCTCTCATTGTTATAATTCTGTCATGTAATTAGAGTCACCTACAGACATAAAAGTACAGACTTTTTGAAATAATAATATGATGTGTATCAATGAGTAATGTAAAATTTATTGTATTTCTTATGATCAACAGAGTGAAAGACCACTATGGAATGCAAGGAAATATTTGCAAAATATCCATCTGACAAGGGCTTAATTACCAGATTATGTAAGAAATATACAAGGGACTCAAACAACACACACACAAAATCAAATAATCTGATTAAAAATGGGCAAATAGCTGAGTGTGGTGGCTCATGTCTGTAATTCCAGGCTTTGGGAGGCCAAAACAAGAGGATCGTTTGAGCCAGGGAGGCAGAGTTTGCAGTGAGCCAGGATTGCACCACTGCATTCTGGCCTGGGCAATGGAGTCAGATCCTGTCAAAACAAAACAAAACAAAACAAACAACAACAATAAAAATACAGGGCAAATAAGTTGTATAGATATTTCTCAAATGAAAACATATAAATGGCCAATGGATATATGAAAAAAATGCCCAATACTGTCAATCATCAAGGAAATGCAAATCAAAACCACAATGAAATATCATCTCACCTCAGTTAAAATGGCTATTATCAAAATGACAAAAGACAACAGATGCTGGTGAGAATATGGAGAAGGAGAACTCTCATATACGGTTGGTGTGAATGTAAATTAGTACAATCAGTATGGGAAACAGTATGGAGGTACCACAAAAAACTGAAAATAGAACTATGGTATGACCTAGCAATCCCACTGCTGGATTGGAAACCAGTATATTAAAGAGATATCTGCACTCTCATATTTGTCACAGCACTATTCATGATAGTTGATTCCAAGTGTATTAGTCTGTTCTCACACTGCTGATAAAGACATACTCAAGACTGGGCAATTTACAAAAGAAAGAGGTTTAATCAGACTTAGAGTTCCACGTGGCTGGGGAAGCCTCACAACCAGGGTGGAAGGCAAAGAAGAGCAAGTCACGCCTTACATGAATGGCAGCAGGCAAAAAAGAGAGCTTGTGCAGGAAAACTCCCCTTTAGGATAGCCATCAGCTCTCCTGAGATTTACTGTCATGAGAACAGCATGGGAAAGGCTTGCCCCCGTGATTCAGTTACCTCCCATTGGCCCCTCCCGTAACACATGGGAATTGAAAATGAGATTTGGATGAGGATATAGCCAAACCATGTCACCAAGATATGGAATCAACCTATGTGTCCATCAGTGGATGACTGAATAAAGAAAATGTGGTTTATAAATACAATGGAATATTATTTAGCTGTTAAAAGGAATGAAGACTGTCATTTGCAATAACATGGATGAAACTGGAGGTCATTCTATTAAGTGAAATAAGCCAGGCAAAGAAAGACAAATATGGCATATTCTCTTTCATATTTGAGAGATAAAAACATGAATCACATGGAGATTGAGAGTTGATTGGTGGTTACCAGAGGCTTAAAAGGAGAGGGAAGAGGAGAGTATAAGGAGATACTGGACTAAGTTACAATTAGATAGGAGAAAGAAGTTCTGGTGTTCTATTGCGCACTAGAGCATTTAGTTTACAGGGTAGCAGCCCTCCGGGGCTTTATCATACTCTAGTAATTTGAAAGGAACAATGACTGGTGGAGGGATTCATAAAATTGAAAATTTTTTCATAAAAGTTTACCATTCTATTCTAAATTTAATCCCATTATATGAATGTTATACACATTATACAGATTTACATTGTGAACAATAATTTATTGTATACTTCAAAATAACTAGAAGAGAAGATTTGGAATGTTCTCAACACAAAAAAAGATCAATATTTGAGGTGATGGCTATCCCAATCACCCCAATTTGATCATTACATATCCAATATCATCACAGATATATGCTGTATGCACATATCAAAATATCACATCTACCATATAAATATGTACAATTATTATGTATCAATAAAAAGGATTACTCTATCTTGGCCTATTGCTTGGGGAAAATAATAGAAAGTGTAAGTGAATGAATAAATGAGGAAAACTGCTCTCTCTCGTGTGCTTTGCAGGATTAGAGCATTATTTTTGATTAATTTAAACATATAATTAAGTCAATATGAAGCATAAATAGGAAATAAAGTCAACTTCATATTAAATTTTTAGATAAAATACAATAAAATGTCTATATTAAAATAAATGAACCTTCTTACATGATTTTTGAGATTGACAACTGACCAAAACCTATTACATACATTACATGGTATAATAAAAATCACTGCTCTGGCTACGTCTGGAAGTCTTTGCAGCTGCAAGGGTACTTCTTGGAAATAAAGTTTGTGTTTACACAGGTGCGGCCATATTTAACAAAAAAATTTTTTATGCACTATGCAAACAGCTGCCTGTCTGTTTTCTTTGGCAGAGTTCTTTCCAACTGAAACAACCTATATCAAGCACATTGCTCTGTGATACTTATATAAACAATACAGAAAAATTCCTGTACAAGGAAGAGGTTCCTCATAATGTGTCTTACAGATAAACTAGTAAAGCAGAAGCCACTTGATTGGAGCCTGCTAAGAAAACGATGTCCTTAGTGAAATATTTACCATCTAATATTATGTGTGCAAGCTGCTAGAGAAACATTAAGTTTTCAGGGTAGCAAGTATCAGGGGCTTTATCTAACTCTCATAATTTGAAGGGAATAATGGCTGGCAGAGGAATTCATAAAATTGAGCATTTTCTCATAACAGTTTAGTATTCTAATCTAATTTTAGTCTTTGCATAGATTGCTTTCCAAAACATGTAGTTGTAAAATATATTATAATATATTAATATATAATAATAAATATATTATTTTGTTAAGAAGTAATTAAGAATGTCGTATTTGAAAAGTTACATATATTTATAAAACCATACCTAAGAGTATTAATTTTGATTGATTTTTTAACAAAAATTGACAGCTTTTACATTGTGCAATTTATTGTCTTGAAGGCAGAAATTCCTTACAGATAATGGGGATAAAACAGTTGATTTATCTCCTATTTCAATGTTTATGTTAAACTTTACCCATTAATTTAACAGCTCCTACAATGTTCCAGACACTCACTATTCCAGGCCCTGAGAATAAAGAAATTAACAAAACAGACAAAAACTCTTACCCTTGAAGAACAGGTATGCTTCAGAAGAATGTTCAAAGTTACTGCTATAAACCATGTGAAAACTAGGAAAATTGAATCAGAAATATGAATGATGTAGACAATGTATGACGGGAGATAGAACAGCAGTGATGAAAGGAAAGTTCAACGCAGAGTCCTTAGCTTAAAAGGTTTGCTCATGGTAGACCAGTTTATTCCTCACCACTAATTTTCCCTGATTAATTGAAAGACATTCAGTAATTGAAATCTTAATTTCCCTATTACAAGGCAATCATAATTACAATTTCAATCGTTAAAATAGTTATGTAAGGGTTTCTAAATAAATAATATCCAAATCAGTAGTCCTGGCCTTCTCTGAGACTTCTAGCCAGAGGCCAGGTTGTAGCTGAAAGGCTCCCTCAGACTGAACACTCTGTCTAAAGCAAGTACCACAGATACTTGCCTCAAAACTCTCAAGCACGTGAGACAGCATTGATCCTCAAGGTTCTGAAATACAAATAGAGGTTTTCACATGATAAAATAGTTTGTGCTTTAGAATATGTTTCTATCAATGTTTTATTGTTTAACAGCATAATATGCATTATTGAATACCTTACAAAAATAAGTGTTAAGATAACACTTTAAACACCTAAAAAAAACTTTCTAAATTGTTTAGAAGCCTTCATTCAAGTATGTTTGTACAGACAAAGATTCTTTGCTTGACCAAACTTTAGTCACAGTCCTAAAACCTTCTCCTAGGCCCGTCTGTGCACTTGCTTGTAAAATTCAGTTCTAGTGAAAACCCTGCTAAGTTCTAGCAAGAACCCTCTGTTCCACCATATCAGATAACCCCTTGATATCTCACTGGGCTCTTCATTCTTTACTATTCCCCAGATGATGTCTGATCACCCTGACTTGTCTTCAACAAGAATCCTGTTAGTTCAGTTTCGCCAAAATTCTCCTCACCTCTGATGCTTCTCCTAACTTTCTATCCAGTGACCCCTCACTGCTCCATGGCTATAAATTGCTACTTGCCCATGTTATATTCAGAGCTGAGCCTCTTTCTCTTCTGAAGTCTCTTTTCCTCTAATGTGATAAGCCTAAATAAAATCTGTTTTTACCACTTTAACTACCCTCCAGCTCTGTTTTATCTTTGACCTTGTATTAGGTTAAAACAGCATTTATTCATTTTTGCATTGTAGCCTAAGCTCTATACAAACCAAATCAGTATTTTATATGAAAGCTGTGTTTATTCTTGGGCACATTCAGAGTGTTTCCGTGTATAATTACCAGATCATTCCTAGTTAATTCTAAAATAAAACGAATAATAAAATGTTCTTTTATGTGGTAAAAGCGAATATATGGGTGAGTTTTTCATTTTGTGCCACACCTTGACCCTGGGAGGAACCAATTCACAAGGTTGTTTACTACTACTAACTGACCTGTTTAAATGAAGTGTCGGTCCAGAAATCCAGACCTCTCACTGACCTGATAAAATATGCATGACATACTAGCTGTGTCCCGAGGCTAATGGGAGAATTCAGGTAGGATTTTTCCAAAATAAAAAGAGTAAATCATCATCACCATTAACACACGTACTAACAAATGCCTGATTTTTCTAAGTCGATAGAACCTGAATGCAAGGGTATCTGCTTGAATATTTTTCCAGAAACCTTCAAGTTTAAGCAATGAGAAAAACAGAGCTGAACTCCTACAAAGAGATTTCCCTCATTACCCCTTCTTCAGAAGGGCTCTTCTGTGATATATAGTTACGCTCAGGAGTAATCCACAAAATTAGCTCAAGGGGATAGCCGTGATCTTTGTACTGTTAATTACCTTTCAAAGTGTGATTTCTTGGCTGGGTCTTACTTTTTCTCAGAAATTTTACCGTTCTTTTCACAATACATGTATCTCTGATTTGTGAAGAAAATGGTTGAAGTTTCAATAGATAAGCAAAAAAAATAAAAGTCAAGAAAACTCTCCTTCTAACAGTCTTTTATCCCTGCTTCTACTTCTTCATTTCCTTTTCTCTATTGCCTATTGTTCTTTCTGATAATAAAACGTTCTTGGCAGACAATATTAAAAAGTACAAAAATGTGTAAAGAAGATAGTTAAAATCCCCAAAAATCCTATAATCCAGCAATGAATACTTCTAAATTTTGATGGGCTTTCTCCCAGTAGTTTCATGGTGATTTTTTACATAATTAGTATTACTTAACTTGTCTTACTGGGCCAAAGAAAATGAGTTTGTTTAGAATTCTTCAAAGACAGCACTTTTCATTTTCGGACACAGACACTGACTCACACTTCTATCTTACATAAAATTGTCCATCTCATTGCAGCCTTACCAGTAGTTTATAGTTTTACATTTTTTTGTATATGAAGTTATTTGAATTGTCATATCTTCAATACTAGGAAGTTAGTTTTTGTCATATCGTTAGTTTAGTAGTTATTTATGTTACACTGAATATTTTTGTCATTGATTGGTGTGTTCTTTATATTTTAATACTAACTCATTTTCATAAGGGTGGCAAATAGTTCCCATTTTTCCATTTGCTTTTTAGTTTTATTAATTTCTTTAGTGGAGAGAAGTTGTTAATGTTTATATAGTCCAACATGTTGATTTCTTTATTTATGGGTTTTTATCTGCTTTTGTATTGATAAAGACATTGCACATTCAAAGATCAAAAGAACATTTGCCAGCATTTTACAGATTTTTTTTTTACAACTTTTTATTTGTAAAATTTAATTGGCTAATCCATCTGGAATTAATTTTTGTTTCATGAAATGAAGTTTGCCACTCCTTTATCATTTTACTCTGATTTCTTTTTCCTCAGACTGCTTGACTGTCTACTATTATATTATTAATTTTCTCTTACACTACCAGAATGTTTGATGCTGGAGGTAGAGGCGCTTTGTCTATTTTGTCAACTGCTGAATCTTCAGGGACAGTGCTCAGTCACGCTCTTGATTTTGGATCAGTATTTGTGGTGTTTTGTTTTGTTTGTTTGTTGTCCCACCAGCTTTATTGAGGTATAATATAGAAGTAAAAATTATAAATATTAAGGTATACAACATGTTTGATATATATGTATGATTGTGAAATTATTACCACAATAAAGCTAATTAACATATATGTCACCTTACATAGTTACCATTTGAGGGGGGTTGGAGAGACTGCTTAAGACCTACCCTCTTTGCAGAGTTCAACTATACAATACTTAACTGTAATCTCTAGAACTTACCCATCTTATAACTGAAAGTTTGTACACATTGGTCAACAGCTCCCACTACCACCACCCATGAACCAAATCCCTGGTCACCGCCAGTCTACTCTGTTTCTATGAGTCTGACTTTTTTAGATTCTACATATAAATGAAATTTCACACCAAAAAAAAATTTAATCATATATGTTTGTTATAGTTGATTTTGACCAAACTTTCAAATGTAATATTTTATTAAATGACTAAAATCATCAAAATTGATAATAATTCCATTTTACAGATGAGGTGACTGTGTCTGGAAATGAAGAACCATCAGGCAAATTTGAAGCCAGAATTAACAGTGAAACAGGCCCTACTTTTATTTGGTAACTTCACTCATTCTTAGTGATCACAGACAAAAGAATATCAGAAAACAAATGATTTTGTGGAAAAAACCATAGAAACATTGATCTTTACTCTTCACCTTAAATTTCTAGGGAAGGTAAGTCTTTCAAAACAACATTCTTAAAAATACTTTGGTGCCTAGTAAAAGAAATGTGAAGTTTTATATAAAAATAATTATACCAATTAAAACTTAATTATATGATTAAAGCCTAATTATACCAATTTTATTCCTAACTATAGATAAAGTCAACAAATTTGTGAGCTTTTTCCCTCCTTGGGAAAAAGGAGAAAGAAAAATTATATATATTTCACTCAAAGTATTAAGGTAGTTTCTCTAAAACAGTTTCTTTTTAAATATGATATGCAAAACACCCTTAAGCCTTAAAAATGTGAGGTTAAATGAATATTTCTTGATCAAATTGCTAAAGGACTCTATGCTTATATGGCTAAATCCACTTTTGAAGTAATATTAGGCACCTCTTGTTAAAATGAACAGAAGTCATACCCGTAATCCAGAAGAGAATCAAGCATAAATTTTGGGTTTCCAAATCTTTCAAAATTACTCTTCCCAAATCAAAACTGTCTCAGGAATCCTGAATCATTTTAACCAAGTATGAAGCAACGTTGTAATGCTGTGGGAAGAATGCATGGCAATAAACTGATTACAAAGAATTATTTTAAAATTAAATTAAAGAAAAGCCCTTGATTTCTTAATCATTTTTTACTTATTTTATTTTATTAGCATTGTAAGTTATTTTCCTGGAGAACAAAATATAAGCTCTTGCTAATAGACACACTTTGTGTTAGTCTGTGCTGGTACAATTTAGTAGGTTTTCTAAGTAACTCATTTATATCTGCCACCCAATTAACTATATATTATTCAAAAATGTTCACTCCTTAGAATAAGAAGCTATATATATTACATACCTCAGCCAAGCCTCTTTCTTTCCTTAAAGTCCAGAAATATACTGAGAAGACAATAAAAAGTATCACTTGCCCTGAAATCACTCCCTTCACTTTATTTATCCTTTAGATCGTAATGCAGAGAGTGTTTGCTGATTGGTTTGTTGAGGCACATGGGCAAAAATATTGGGTGGAGAGTAGAAACAACTGGGTTCTAGCTAAAGTTCTGCTGGTATTGCTACCACTCCTACCAATATCTGTATTCGCTGAACATTTGTCATATGCCAGTCACTGTGAAAAAGGCTTTACTGACATTCAATCATTTAATCCTTTCAGAAACCCATTGTGCAGATAAAGATCCCAAAGCCCCAAGAGGTCAAGTAGTATGACTCATACCTGATCTTTGCCTCATTACTGTTGTGGTCTGAATCTTGTGTTCCTGGAAATTCGTATATTGAATGAAACCTAAACATCAATATACTGGTCTTGAAAAATGGGGTTTTTGGTAGGTTATCTTAGGAGCTGGGCCTTTGGGATTAGTGTCGCTGTAACAGAGGCCACGGAGTGCTGCCTTGCCCCCTCTACCATGTGAGGACACAGCAAGAAGGCACCATCTGTAAGTCAGAGAGCAGGCCCTCCCCCAGACACTGAACCTACTGCTGCCTTGATCTTGAACTTCCTATATCCTCCAGCACTGTGAGAAATAAATGTCTGTTGTTTTATAAGCCACCCAGTTTATGGTACTTTGTTATAGCAGCCCAAATGAAGACACCTGGCAAGCAGTAGTGCTGGGATATGAATTTAGATTTTTCTGCTACAGATTCTTAATATAAAGCTTTCTGAATCTCAAGATTGCCATCAGTAAATGAGTCAGTTTAAGTTTGGGTCTAGGTTTTCTTTAACCCCAAAATTATTTTTCCAAAGGAACAAAGGAATAAGGTGAAAATTAAATACTCTAGCTGAAGCAGAGGTGGGATCCCAAAGTGTTCTCTGTCTAAGGCAGCTCACCCCTCCCCTGGATGCTTGTGAGGACATTCTCTAGAACCTGTTGGAATCTGTGGAACATTAAATGAAAACACCAGATGCTTGAGACTACTTTCAAAGTATTTTCTGGGTCTGTAAGTTACTGGTTAAAGTGAAGAAAAACATACACTTTTATGAAAGTTGGCAACAGGTTAACTTAAAGAAGAAGCATAATGCTTGGCTATTCTGCCTCTCTTTGATCTTCTCTGTTGAGTGGATATGGTGTTTTAGTGCATTTACACACATATGCAGAGACTAAGCCATTATTTTAATAGTGGTGTCTCAGAACCGAAGAAACATATATACCAAACCTGACTCTTGAAAGGAAAACATACAGTGGACATAAATGTCATTTTTTTTAATCATTGGCTACTAATTTGTAACTCCCTTTTCTTTCATTGCTTGACTTAGGTTCAAATTTCCCAGCAGCACCACTTTTCAAGAATATAAAAAATTAATCCTATGTGAGTAGATGACATCTCTTAGTTTATACACAAGTTTATCCTGCTCTTGCCATTGTCTTAGGCAACATCACATCTGTCACAGTACTGAATTTTAGTTCTCTGCTTGTTAGCCTCCTGGATGGAAAAAAAAAAAAAAAAAAAGGCAAGGAGCAATCTGCTTCTGAAAACAGCTGTGGAAACATGTGGTCTAAGGGAACATGAAAAATTCAATTCAGCAAATATATAGTGAGCATCTATTATGTACAAGTCCCTGTGCTAGGGGCTTGCTGGGGAGGTGGGTAGGGAATACAAAGACAGGATCTTTGCCCCCAGGGAATCTCTCAGTCTTATGGGAAATACAAACATGTCACAACAGCCAAATTAAATATAAAAAAATAAAGTGCATGCTAAAAATTATTAGCTGTGAGGTTGAGAGAATGATTTGCTCTGAATAGCAGAACCTAGAATGGCATCTGAGCTGGATCTGAAGGGCAGGTGAAATGTGGGAAGAGTACCCAGGGGTTCATAGTTATTAGGCCGTTTGGTTTGAGTGAGTTTGGCCCAAGTCTTGGTTTTCATTGCAGTGTAGTCTTATTTTAAATCTTGCTTCCGATATGCCTCTCCTCAGCTTCAAGAACTCATTCAGTGATCAAGGGAGAAGTAGCAATGACATTGGAATAGCAACAAAACAAGGGTAACACCGAATCTTTATTTTCTTCCTTTTTGTTTTAATGTACCAATGCAATCATTTCTATAAACACAGACTCCTTCAGATGGCTCAATATTGCCCCATCTTTTTCCAGTCATACCATTTCCAACTTTATATCTACGTCCTTTCCATTTGAATTACTATAATGGCCTCCTAGATGTTCCCACCACTTCTAGGTCTTGCTGCTTGTTTTTTTAAACTATTCTCCCCCAGGAAAGAGCCACCAAGGCAGTTTCTGTAATGGAAAAGTCTGATTCCATGATTCCCCAAATTAAAACTTCTGAATTGCTGTACATTACTCTCTGTATAAAACCCAAACTCTGGAAGACAGGACTTGTCTGGTCTTTCACCCAGTCCCTAGATAGCTTTCTAAATGTATCCCTTGCAATTCCTCCACGTTCACTGTATGCTACAACTGCACTGCTTGCAGATCTCTCAATGAATCACACTCTTTCTTGATGCTTCCTTTGAACTAAACCTTTGCCCGGGAGCTTTTCTCTTCCACCCCAACATTTTGATTGGCTAACTCATTTGACCCCTGGGTTCCTGTTTAGATATTGCTTATTCCTAGAGGCCTTCGCTGACCTCCACGTCTAGACTAAATCCCTCTCCTATGGGCTCCCACAGTCCCGTGCAATTATTCTCCTTGCAACCCATATTCTTCTGTATTATATTTGCTTGCTTACTTATCTATATCAGATATAAGGCTGGGATTGTGTTTTGTAAAGGAAGGAAAGAAGTTAGTTAAGGCAGTAGAAATTAAACCCACTTCTCCTTGTCTAGAAGACAATGCAGAAATACTATGGCAGCAGTAGATGCTAAATAATGCACATCTGGTTTTAAAAAGTCTTTTTCAGGGAATTACATTTCATTGGAAATAAATTGGTAGGTCAGCCTTCCCTACATTAAAGATGGAAAGTGTAATGAGTGTGAATAAATGTCTCTTTATGTCATTAAAATTTTACTTTTAATTTATTCTCTAGATCTTATATTGTAACACAATACCTTTTTCCCCCAAGACTAACATAGGTTTATCAGCCATTCTGGAGGGAATACTGAGTAAGCAATTCTAAGTTCCCAATATTCCACAAGTTTTTAAAAAATGTTTGTTTTTAGTATGTGTGTTGACAATAGTGTTGATAGGGAAAAACGGGATATTTACACTACAGAAAGAAAGAAATTGGAAACTTAGACCTCTCCTCAATGAATATCAAATTCTTAATTTGATTATGTGGTATTTTGTCTGAAATGATAATGTTTTAGAAAAATTTTGAGAAATGTTCTCCTATTGATCCTCATTCACTGGGTAGGACTGACTATAATAAAGTTTATAATCCACAATCAAATAAATATTGTTTAATAAAATAACTTTCATGGAACCAACCTAAGTATCCATCAATAATAAATGGAGAAAGAAAATGTGGTACATATACACAATGAAATATTATTCGGCCATAATAAAAGAATGTAGTCCTGCCATTTGCAGCAACATGGATGGATCTGGAGGTCATTTGGTAAATGAAATAAGTCAGGCACAGAAAGACAAATGTTGCATGTTCTCACTCATACATGGGAGTGAAAAAACTGGATCTCATGGAAGTACAGCATACAATGTTGGTTACCAGAGGCTGGGAAGGGAAGAGGGAAAGGGGGATGAAGAGAAATTGTGTAGGAGGTACAGAAATACAGTTAGATAGAAGGATAGTTGGATAGAACCTTTAGTATTCGATAGTACACTAGGGAATGTATAGTTAAAATTTGTTGTTTATTTAAAAATAGCTAGAAGAGAGGATTTGTAATGTCCCCAACAAAAAGAAAAAAATAAATGTTTTCAGGGATGAATATCCCAATTACCCTGATTGGATCATCACACACTGTATATAGGTATCAAAAATATCATCTGTACCTTCAAAATATGTACAAGTACTATATATCAATTTTAAAAATTAAATAAATAAATTAACTTTCCTTTAAAATACTTAAGGCATCATCTTGTCCCTTTTTTCATTGAATTTGCCTAAATCCTATGACTCCTATTGATATCTTTCAGCATCCAGGATTATAGCTCTACATTAGCAAGAGGTTCTTGCTAGCTCTTGGCAGATTTTATTATGTAATTTTTCTTTAACTACTCCAGGCTTCAGCTTGACTAGAATCTCAGCAACCTCTCACTGTTTCAAACAGCAATGCCTTTCATCAAGAATAAGGACATTAAAGGGAAAAAATGACAAAAAAATAAAATGAAACATGTGTTTTAAGAGATTTGAATAAGATATTTTAGTAAGCCAATTTCATGTCACCATCTTGAAAATTTACAGCAGTCAGCAATGTAAACATGTACTTGACAAACACCAGCAGCTTGCAGACTGCAAAGTTCATCTACTCATTCAGCGAGGCAGATGTTTCATTTAATACTCTTCATACTATAGATTAGGATTATTTTTTTTTCTTTTCCTCTTTTTTTTTTTTTTTGAAAGGAGAGGGGGAAAAAATTCCCTGACATGCTACTAATATCATCTCACACTGTGGGCCAGATGGTGAAAAATGCAAAGGCTGCAGCTCAGTTTATGTACTATATTGTGGGGGGAAAAGGAATTTTGTTTCAGAATGAGTTTCAGCTTGATCATTTGTTTGTGTAATCTAAACATGAGTCAATGAGTAAAGTAGTACCAGTCGAACTTCAAAAAGTTCCTGAGAGTAAGTGCTTTAAAATGTAATGCATCTGGAGGAAGCGCCTACAGCAGTTCAGCCTACCACATCTAGAAGAAACAGGATGAGAAACTTGGGTGGTTGGTTTCATGAAGGATCCTTTACAAAGACAGTTGACCAAAGAAAAAGTTACATATTATCATTACGTCATTTGGTTTTGGATGAAGATTTTCTGAATGTTTTTCTCTTCTGCTTTTCACGTAGTTTGTATCATTTGCATTTAGGACTATGACCAGCTTTAGAACTATGCCTATTTACCTGCACCTTTGTGGTTAATAATTTTGGAGAATAAAAAACTAACTGTTAAGCTCCTAGTCATTGAACACTGGTGTTTGAAGGGAAATTAGAAATCACCCAGCTCCACTTCTTTATCTGTATGAGGCAATGGAAGCCCAGAAGGGATGAAAATCTTGGTAATATGTGCCCTTCTGGAAAATTGGGAAATAAATGAAAGCAATCCCTGTCCAGCATCGATGATCTGTTATACAGTGGAAATTCCACAGCTTTTTATCAGATTTTTAAATAGAGCCACAGCACCAATAATCTTGAATAAGCAGAGTCTGCCTGCCTTGTTGTTTTCAGTATTAATTATTCACATCCTATGGCTTTTCCATGGATGTTTTCACCACTGGTAGAATAGGAAACAAACAGGGACAAGTCAAAGACACCAAACTGCTATGATTTTTCTAATTGAAGGTTTGATTTAAATCATGCGGGTCGGGGAAGCAGGGTTCTGGTTCTGTTGTTCAAATGCAAAGGGGCGAATTGTTATGTTGGGAATAAGATCATCTGCTGGGCAATGGCTCTGACCGCCTTTACCCACGTATGTGTCAGAAGAGCGTCCAACCATAATCACTTCTTGGTAGGGCAGGCAGATATTCCACCTTTAGAAATGTGCCCTAACATGCCAATACCTTCTTCATTGTGTTTTATCTCTCATTTCTTTTATGATCTTTTATGATCCGGACAACTTTTACTAACATGCTACCAGCCTTCCCCAATATTCCCCCTTCTTGATCGTTAGAGAAAAGTTTGTCTTGCTACTTACCATCTCTGCTCCTCTTTTCTCCTAAGGAGAGTCTAGGATTTGCTGGCCTGACATTCAGACATTTTGTAATGCTGAATCACGAGAATGGAAAGAGACATACAGAAATAGGAAGAAAAGAGGAAAAGGGTAAGGATTCTAGATTGCTTGTTCTAGTCTAGACTTTATTGAGAAAAATCTGGATAGTTGGAAAGTAGAGAGGACGTTTTAAAGAACTCAGGGAAGCTAAGATGTTGTACATATGAGAGTTAGGATGGAGAGAGAGAGGGAACCATGGAAAGATGTGCAAGAGAAATTGGCAAGGGGGTCCAGGTGAAAGGCTAAGGAGAAGCTATGAGATGGAGAATTGGGGAGAAAGGAAAGATAGTTTAAGAAATGTTGCTATGAACCAACATGGCACATGTATACATATGTAACAAACATGCACATTTTGCACATGTACCTAGAACTTAAAGTATAATAAAAATAATAATAAATAAAAACAAAAAAAGTAAAAAAGAAAGTTGCTATGATTTTGAAATGTATTATAAATAATTACACGTAAGATTGGAGTAGAGTTTTTTCTAATGTTCTTCTGGTTCCTGGACTCTGAATACAGCTCAGTGCAGATACTAGGCTAGACTGAATCCCAATACTTAAGGGAATTCCACTGGTTCTCTTTTCCTCTCTGACTTTGCCATCAGCACTGTGCATTAGAAAGAGAAAATGTATGGGTGTCTTAGAACAATAAAAGCCTTGTACAAATTCCAAGTGTTATTATTTTCATTAGTGTTAGCTTTTGACTAAAGCATGTATCTTTTGAAATAATTGCTCCCCCTAAGTTCCTCTCCCTTCACTGATAAGCATGCATATAACCATTATAACAATTTTGTCAGTGTTCAGGAGAGGAGATCCCTCTCATACCAGCTAGAGGCTTTTTGAAAATGTATTTACCAACATTTCACAAATTCACTGTGGTTACTTGAGGTCGGGAGCATGGGGATGATCTAGGGCAGCAGTTTTCAAAGGCTAGACTGAGCCCATGATAAAATGTTTACTGACACATTGCAAAAGTTTAAAAAAAAAAAAGATAAAAGGACAATGTAGCAAATTCATCAGAAAGTCAAGTTCATTTGGTTTAAGTGATTATATTTCTATATTTTTTGTATTAAAATATCATTTCTTCTATGAAATGACAGTATTAGTAGATGGTAATATTATGAGAGCAAAATATATGTAACCACTGTCTTTTGAGTGGTCTACATTCTTCGATGCTTTTTCTGATGTATGAAGCCCAGAAGATAAGGAATCACTAATTCAAGGCTCTGAGGCTGCAATGTTCTAAGTGCATCCTACAAACACAAAGGAATCTAACTTTCTATTAGTGTAACTTCTAATAATTAGCAAAGCTCTAATTTAACAAATTTAATTAGCAGAGATACATACAGAAAGATAATGCAGGTATTTTTAGTAGATGATGGTGCATTTCCTAACCAAGTGAAACTACTACTGCTAAACTTAGGAAGAATGTTAAGGAATGGTAAAGGGTTTTTATATAATTCATTAACTAGACTATAAGGTATTGAGGGTATCTTATTTGACTTTGACTATCTAGAATGCAGCCCTGTACTTGGAGAAGTGCCACTGTTCAATGAATATTCATTTAATGAAATATACTTCAACCTGGAGAATGCACTGGTGGTGAATGCATAGAAAAAGATGCAACTTATACAGTTAACGAAAGTATTTTTATTATCAAAAATGTTTAAAGCATAAAAGAAAAATTCAAGCAGCAATTTAACAAACATCCATGTGCTTGCTACAGAAACAATTGCAAACAGTAATATTTTGTTTGATTTCATTGACAACTTTTTTCCTTTAAAGAATAAATATTTAAATGATGCTGAATTTCTTTTCTCATCACCAATCACATTATCTCTTTCCCTTTGAGAATTAACTATTCTTCTGAAATTAGAATGCAGCATTCCAGGTATGCATCATTTCAGGCTATTTTAAAAAATGCATTCATAAAAAATATATAGTACTATTTTGCATGCTTTAAAAATAACTAAGTAGAATTTCTATTGTTATGCGTCTGCGCTGATTTTTTACACATGATTTTAAAATCTATGAGCTTTAAAATGTGTGTATCTAGTTAATTTTAACCTTTATAGAATATTTGATAGTATGCATATCTTTAATATACTATAAATTGTCAAATTACTCTCCAAGATGTTTCCCAAATTTAAATTCCAGTCATACACACACACACACACACACACACACACACACACACACACATATATTCTTGTTCATTTTTTTCAACTACATAACAGAAAAATACCCTGAACCCCAAACACTATTTGTTGGACATAACAGTTGTCACATCCCTCTCTTATTATTATTTTGAGATAGAGTCTTCCACTGTCACCCAAGCTGGAGTGCAGTGGCACAATCTCTGCTGACTGCAACCTCTGTCTCCCGGGTTCAGGCGATTCTCCTGCCTCAACCTCCAGAGCAGCTGGGATGACAGGTGCCCGCCATCACGCCCAGCTAATTTTTATGGTTTTGGTAGAAACAGGGTTTCACCATGTTGGACAGGCTGGTCTTGAACCCCTGACCTCAGGTGATCCACCCACCCTGACCTCCCAAAGTGCTGGGATTACAGGCATGAGCCACTGTGTCCCGCCCCCTCAATTACTTAGTTTACTTATTTAGTAACTTTTAGATATACACTAAATAGTAACTTGAGGGTTGTTTTATACTGTCTTGATATTGTTCTTTGTTGAAACTGTTAGAAATAAAATGAGAGAACTTTATGACGTCGAACCTGTAGACCATAGATAACAAAAATTGACTATTAGCTGTATGATTGTAAGAAAAACTTCTAAAATCTTTTTATATTCTTTAATTGGGAGACAACTGACCAGATTACTCAAAGGGATAATGGGTTATCAAATTTTCATGAATTCAGCAATCTTGACGATGATTATTAAATTTCTATATTTGTAGAAGAAAACAATTCATAAATATATGATTGCACTATTAATAACATATGCTCCAGTTTTCTATCAGTGGAGAAATACAGTAATTATCACTAGGACCATTCTCTGAAATGAAGAAGTACTATAGATAAATAAGGAAAAGGAATGCCATTTATTTTTTAACACTCTAAAGGCAAATATATCTACTTATTATCCTTTTCCATAACCTGACACAATGACAATAGAATAGAAGGTTGTCACAGCATAATAGTACCTGTCTGAGAAATTAATACTGAGGTAAAACCGAAGCATTTATCAAAAATATCTGTCGAAGTGAAGGGGAAATGGTTATTTTTTCAAAGTTGGAGACATTGATCCTGTGATAATGTTCTATTAAAATGACTTTATTTCTGTTACCCCAGTTGACTGCTTTTGACATAATCATTTTTAAAAAATAACATTTGATGTGCTCTGGTTCAACTTCTTTCTTAGGGATTTATTTACCAACATGTGCTTCCCTTTAACCCTTTGACACACGTATTTGAAGCCTTGAACAAGGTAAGAACAGGTCACCTCTATACATCTGCTATTCCTCCTTCCATCCCGTCATCTGAATTACTGAATTAAACTGAGAAGAGGTGGAAGACTGATGTTTACCATTAAGGACACCAGTCTGTGCATTTGCTTCTCTTTTAGATGCCCACCTCAATTTCCACTGAATGACCTCTAGGAAAAGATCATGAATTCCACACAATTGATGGTTGTCTCTCTGGAGCCTAAAGAAAGAATAGCACTCCAGCTTCACTCTTATCCCTATTTTATTGTAAAGCTGAAAATGTGGTATTTAAACATGAAAACTTAGGATAGCCTCACATCGACCAGCTCAAACTCTGTAATTTGTCTTTTCACAAATTAAAGTTTTCTACAAGCTTTCCATGCTTGAAAGTTTATAGATATCTACAAGTATTTTTATATAAAGGGCTGCCATATTAATAGAATTTAAAAGTACAAAAGTAATGTGAAAATTATAAAGCATGATTTGGGAAATCACATTAAAGGCAGGACCGGTGTTTGAGTTATCTGTTTATTTCCACTGAGACCATCATGGAAATTTACATATAGCACATTGTCAATAAATAGTCATTAAATGAGTTACTAAAAGAATGAGTCTGACAAAAATGCAAATTTGTTTTTCATTTTTTATGAGATCTGAGCAAGCTACTTAGGATCTTGACTACATCAGACTTTCCTTCTAACATGGACATAGTGCTAAGTAAGAAAAAAGAAATGTTTCTTCAGTTTTAGAATCTAGCCTGAAGTATCTCTAAGATAGAAATGTGTCAATAGGTCTGGTCTGTAATTGGATAAACTTTAGAAATACTCTCATGAAAGCTCCAATTTAAAGTGGCCTTTGCAGATAAGAGAAATCCCAATCCTTCAGAAGAACTTCATTTTTATGTCATAAAAGATAATATTCTAAACATACGAAATAGTTCATCATTATATTTGATTCATTCTCTATGTATTTTTATTTGTTAAAATGTTTGCTACCTTATCAATTAGGTAAAATGTATCATTTGTTTTAAATAATACAACAAAACATTGGCCCAATAAATCTTGACCTAAGTTTCGTGTTCTACACGCACATGCACACACACAAATAATACACAAAAGTGTTTCTAGGAATTACAGCTCTAATCTTTGGTTGCTTTCACATGAGTGACATCTTAGCACAAACCACACATAAATTAGAGACAGCAATTTGGTCCTATGAAAATATAATAAAAGTATGTAAAGTGGAATTGACAGTAAGACATTTGTTGTATAATAGCTTACCAGCCTTTCTATAATATGTACCCAGTGGCTGCTCAACAAATATTAATTGACGATAATGATTATTTGCAAAAGTCACTGAACTTCCTTCAAGAAATAAAACCATAATGAATATCTGGTATGTGAATTGTGTTTCACCTGAGGGAAGAACTGGTAAACAGAGGCACTGTGCATTGCTTATAGGTGATCACCAGTTTTCTATGGCTCATAAGATGGTTTTCTTCCTTTGTACCATGGTGTTTTATATCTTGAGCCTCACACACCACCCACCTCCTGAGTAAAATTTACACAAGCATTGAAAGATTGTGGAATACCCAAGGAAATCATTTTTCAGTCGATTGAGTTCTTAATGGAAAAAGCTCTCTGAATGCTATCTTACAAATTAGAAGATCCCCTGCTTTCTAAATAGTTCAATTGAAACCAGCTTTGTATTTATCCTCCGGGTCATTCAGGCTGAAATGTTGTTAAGTCTTAAGTCCAAAAGTCAGACTTTTAAAGGTAAAATGTCAAGTCCTTTTAGGCTTCAACTGACCTTTTAAACCAGATTAGGGATTTGAAGCATTACACATGGATTTCTACATTTTATATCCTCATATTTAACAAATGATCAAATATAACTCCCAAGAATACTATTTTTACAAGCTTGACATTTCGGGTCTGAGAGGTGGCTGTCTGACTCTTTTTACATAAATTTATTGGTAGGGGATTCAGTGAATACTTTGGTCTTTCTCACCTTCATTTAATTGAAGAAACTTTGTATTTTTTCCTGTATGGTGGACAATAGCCAATGTCTTAAAATCATCACTAAAAGATGCAAAATTGCCAAGTCTTTGTATCTCTTTAACTCAAGGTTAAAGTAGAGCAGGCAACAGATTCTTTGTAATGAATCATGTCCAATACATATTCCAAATCACAACTGTCTTGAGCCCTTACTTATCCTTTGTTCTCTACAGGATTTTGCCCACAAATAGTTCATGGTATTGAATTTCCTTGATCCTTCGTCCTGGAACTATTTGCTATTGTTGCTCTTCTACCTTGTTTCTCAGCCTTGGCTAAGCATTAGTCATCTAGAGAGATTTAAAAAAAATGCCCAAGCTGAACTCCAGATTAACTAAATCAGAATCTCTGGGATTGGACCCTGGCATCAGGGTTTTTAATGCTTTCCGGGTAATTCCTCCCGTGTGGCCAAGGTTTTACACCACCCCACAGAACTCAACTATGTAGTAATAGATATTCATAAAGTTACTAGGAATAGTTTAACTGTGAAAAAAAGGAGTGAGAGGATTTATTTGTGCGCTTTGTATTTAACTTCCAATATTTGACAGGGAAGGCCCCAGTATCTATTTATTTAACAAGTATTATTTAACAAGTATTATTGAGATCCTTTCATATGTAGGACAGCAGAGGGAACACAGTGATCCTTGCCTTGATGCGTAGTGTTCAGTAGGAGACATAGAAGAACATGCATAAGAACATCGTACACATTTCAGACTCTCAGACTTTTCCATGGGCTGAGGTTAACAAGATTTATGATTTCAGGAAAGTTAAAGTAAGGACACACAAACTAATACTGCACCCCAACCCTCAACTCCTATATGGCTCCATACAACTCTTTACTAACTCCTGCATCTTTTCATGAAGTCAAGATAATAATCACAGGGAGGAATACTCTTTTTCAAGACTCTCTATTTTTTGTAGGCTTCCTTTTACTCAATGACAAGTGCAACAGCAACTGTAGAATGCAGATGTGCTTCTGAATCCCCATGACAATCTCACTCCTCGCAGGAAATGATGCTTGTTGTAATGAAGAAGGCTCTGTATAAAGCTGTTAGTGACCGTACTACTACTTAAGAGCAGAAAATAAGTGCCAGCAAAGAAGAGAAGACTGAATTGCTCATGAATTACATCATTCATTTTAAATGGGAATCAAATGCACAAAAGGGCCAATTGAGGCACACAGACCCTGAGTGTGGATCATTTTACATGACTATAGACTTCCTTTCAGCTGACTACCATAATGCCAAAAGAAATCACTTAACTGGGAACTCAAATCATCTGATTTTTAGTACAGCTTTGAAGGGCTTTGGTTGTGTGTTGACTTCCTGTTTGGTTTGAGTCTTTAGGTCCTAAAGTCCTCTGGATTTTTGCTGGGAATACTAAGATAGGTGAAGGAGTCCCCAAGGCACACCTTAAAAGTCATTCTGAAATGGGCCATTCATAGTCTGTTAAATTGGAAAAATTCCGATGTGAGAGCTTGAAAGAGAGTGCATTTGGCCTGTATCTTGAATAATAAATATGAATTCCAGTGTTACATGGAGAGAGTCTTCTTTAAGTTTAAGGGCACAGTATAAGCAAAGACAGGTAGAAGTAAATTAGAAGACAAATTCAAAAAACAAGGAATTGTCCATTCGTGCTGTTGTAACAACACAGTGACATTAACAAAATGGAAGCTACAGAAAAAAAAGTTTTGTTTTATCTTGGACAATGCTGAGCATGGTTTGAATTACTCTCTGTACATATTGCAATATTTTTTAAGAGGGCCAAATAGGTAATCTAGCTCAAATCTATAATCTTATGGGGGAAAAAAGGCCAAAACAAATAATGAAGGAAAGAAAGAAATGTGGAGCACATCACAGAACTAGAGGCAAAAGACAGATGCCCTGAGGTTTTCCACTGAAATAGCCGATCTTACAAAACCCATATCTACCTTTAAATCCCATCTATTTCTATGTCAGGACACAGAAGCATGCTAAAAATAAATGCATATATTTTTGACAATAATTTTTCAATAGTCATTTTAAATGAACATTGTCATTCGAAAATGTCACAAAATCTTAATTTCTAGCAATAACAAATGACAATAGCAACTCAACTCACATAACTTAGAGAAGTGATTTCAGGTCAATCATTACCACACATTTTGGAAGCGGTTCACTTGCAACATTACTGGTCTGTCTATGGGGAATGCAATCACTTCTGTTTTTCCTAGTGGATATTCTTCTGCATTAACAATAATTTGCTCATTTGAATTGCACTAAAGACCATTACCAGACTCAAAAGAGTAAAGTAAAAAAAAAGCACATAATGACCACTTCATTTTCATTGCCAGTTATGCATCCTTTTTCAGTTTACCTGCTACTATTTCATTGTTGCTGCTTTTGTCAGATTGTTATTTCTCAGAAAAAAGTGAACATATTATTTTTAAAAATCATAGTTCCAAAACAGAATATGTTATAGGATACACCCATACTGGAAATACATATTATTGTTAATGATATATTTTAGTGTATATTCAAATCCAAAAGATAGTTCAGGCAACACTTATTTGTCTTCCATGGAACATGAATATAGAAGTTATAGTTTAGATTTCAATAACAACTTTTTGAAGGTTGTAGTTGAACCAAATGTCTGAGAGAGTGTAGAGATTGCACACTCATCTCTCCAGGATGATTTATATACAATCTTGTCTGGTAGAAGATAAGAGCTTGATTTCTCAGAGTCTCTCTCAAAATGCAATTAGAATAATAGATGTTTCAATATTTTCATGAACTCTCACCTCCTTCATTTTCTTTGGCTAGAACTAAAAGGCTTTATAGATGAAAGATGCTGAGATTGCTATCAAGAATTAATAGCACAATATTATTTTCTAACAATCTGTGCAAAAGTTAAAGGATTTTAGTGTCATATGAAAATAACATTGAGGGTCTCTGTATGGAAGAATTAGTTAACAATTATCTATGTGACATTTCCTGCACTGAAATGGGATACACAGTGTACTACTAATGACATGAAGGTGAATTAATTCTTCCTAGCTCTACACTTGCATTTAATATAGTAGTCACTAGGTTCATGACCATGCCTTTTATACACAGAAAAACAGAAAAGGGGAATAATAGCTATGAAATACAATCTTTGCTCTTTTGGTGAATGGTATATCCTTGCTGGGTAAAACAGCCAACATAGTCTTACTTTTTACTTCAAACTGAATTAAACAGTGCAGCATAGGAGCTGAAAGGCTGAGGTCTGGGAACATAAAGACATGTAAATTATATTTCGTGTGCTACAGAAACTCAAAACTAATTGGAGGTTACTGACAATTAGAATTAAATGTGATATTAGAATTGTAGCCAATAGTTCAGAATTTAAACTTGGAAAGAAGTGGTTTTAAATCCTGGCTCTTTTATTTCAGTGGTGTGTGTATATATATATATATATATATATATATATATATATATATATTCAGTTCAATATATATTAACTATAATGCAAATGAGTTATAGTGCCTTCATTTGTATCATAGTTAATGTATATTGAGTCCTCCATTAAGTATCACACATTCTTCCAAGGATATCCTGTGTATCAATCATTCAGTTCTCATAATAACCCTTTCATCACTCTGATTTTGTGGATGATGAATCTGAGGCATCTGGAGTTTATGTAACTCATCCCAAGTATGAGAGCTGGGAGGCAGTAGAGTTGACATTCGAACAAAAGCAGCTTACCTATTAGCAATAGTACCTGCCTCCTAGGTGAGCATGAAAGAAGATGATGAGATGAGAACAATGAAGTGCTTAGCACAGAGCTTGGCCCAAAATAAACACTGTATATTTGACCTATATGTATCAACATTATCACTATCATTGCTGTTGTTGATGTTACCATGATTATTACTAATATTCCATCTACTTGTATACAGAAGAAATTCAAAAGGGAGAGATTATAATTAATAATACAACTGGCGTGACTAAGCAAAGCCATATAAATTTTTCATATTAAATAGACTGACATTAATTTCTATTAATTATAGCACATACAAACTAGTGAACATTTCAAAGTTTTTCTTTCTTAAAAATTGTTATTTTCCTTTAATCCCACTGCAACTGTCTGTTTGGAGGCATTTTCCTCCTATTAACACTTTCATAGAAAAAAAAAAAAAAGTCGCTCAGAGCAGGTAAGGAATGAATTGTAAAGTGATCAAGATACTTAGTCGGCAAACCCAGAAATTTGAAAGGGCTTTCTGATATTTACTAGCTTTTAGAAAGACTGAGTATGAATGGCAAATATTCATGCTGTGTAAAAATACTCAGTGAATTCAGGAAAGGAAGAGGCATAACACCTCTCCCAAATTCAATATTGGTAATTTTGCATCATTTGGATTTTAAAAATAGCTTGTTTTAATTTGTATTTTAATTTTTTGCTTGGTAAGTCTTATTTGGAAATAGAAAGAAGGCAGTGGTGTCTATTTCAACTTTAAACATAGCTTGAGAGTGGTCAAGATGCTCAGTCTTCCTGAAAAGCAATTGTTTAATCTATAAAATATAGAAATTCTCTCCCCCAAATTTAGTAGTATAAATTTTAATTAAATAATATCAGATAAATATCATGAGATCCATAAATGAAAGATGTTTCAGACAGTTGATAATTATTTTTTTATTATTATGCCTGTCCTGGAAGACCTAAGAGGGTTGATTTATTCCTGTTAATAATTCTCATTCTTTCTGAATAATTGTAGGATCAAACATGCTGGCACCACAGGGAAATGTTCCAGCCAGCTGGGAACACTGCTTGGCTCTTATATCTTTTCTTTCTTTAGTCTTTAAGTTTCAGTCTACACATTTCCTGCTGTTCTGGTCTGTGGTTTAGCAATAAGAATTAAGGATTTTCATTTTCTCTCTCTCTTTTTAATTAGCACCCTATTTCACTTGTTATCATAAATAATTTTTTTAACAGAGACATTGCGATATTTATAAAATTTGCCAATAACAGGAATGACAATGCAAGCATCAATTTTAAGGTGTGAGTTATTTAAATGTGTGAGATCCTGAGCAAATTGGAGGAAAGGGAAGGGCTGTGTGGTCCAGGTATGCTGGCGTAGATGGCTCTTGGTGGCTGGAGTCTAGGACATCAGTTTTCTCTGTGTTGGCTTGGGAGTCAAATTCTGATTTTAACTTTCTTCTTGACAATGAGATTTCCCTGAAAATTTAGACATTACTTCATTGAACTGATTTTAAACTAATATTTCTCTTTGAGATATTTATATGTTTAAGAGAGGTACAGCAAAATAACCGAATAGAAAGTGGAAGTTTCAAGCAATGCTATTTTTCAGACAAATCTGAACTTGAGATTTTAAAAGAACTGCTATATTGATTTTTTGATAAAATTTACAGACAGATAAATTTCAGTTATCTCTATTGAGTCTGGTATTCAGTGTTTCTTATGCTCAAAAAAATCGCACTCACCCACTCTCTTTCACACCCATCCCACACACCCTCCAGACCCACCCTTCACCTCCACTTCCACACAATTTTATTCAGTACAAACCCAGAATCTTAAATTACTCTCCATTACTGAAATGCAGAAGAGAAAACACACCTTTCTTCCAAACCTAGTGCACCACTGTTAAAAAAGGTCTGCAGACCTGCATTTAAAGTCCACTACTACCAAAACAATTTGCAACTTGCAAGCCCCAATGGAAAAGGACAAATATTAATATAAAGACAAGATTTTCTTGCGAAGAAAAGAACAAAAAGAACAAAGTGATTTTAATAGGCCACGAAAAGAACGTTAGTAACAGCAAATTTGAATCCCGCCTAGCAAGTTTATTGAGTATTTTCACAAGTGAATTATGCATTCAGAGAATCACAGATACTGGAAATGTCATCACAGAGATTTAAGATTATGATCTGATGAGCCAAGTCTTTGCCCTACCCAATTTTCTATCATAGTGTTATCTTCCGGAAAGTTTGCAAGAACTGAATGCATATGCTTGACCAAAGAACACAAGTTACCTCCCATAATAAGCCATATGCAACATCATCATGGCTGTATGCCATGATTCTATTTTTATACCCCTGAACATTTGTTTTCTGATCTCTTGTGAAACCTGAACATTTTCCCCTGCCTTAATTTTCATGTGGGTACACTCTTCTTCACTTGAATTTCTCTGTACTTTTTGGTGCACAGAGCGGGTGAATGCCAATCAAAACATGGCAATAATCCTTCAGACAGCAAGAAACTGTGGCAAGGCTTGAGGGACTACAATCTGAAAATTGTTAGAAGAAGAAGAAGGAGAAGAAGGAGAAGAAGAAGAAGGAGAAGAAGGAGAAGAAGGAGAAGGAGGAGGAGGAGGAGGAGGAGGAGAAGAAGAAGAACAGAGTCTTCTGCCAAGACTACCGTGGCTTCTTTCGATTGGAAGGACATCTCCTCATCTGTGACAACAGTGATAATATAATTTTTAACCCAAGGTAAAGGCACCATCTTAGACCAACTCTACCTGGCATTATCATTGTTGAAATACTAATTCTCTCTACTGTTAGGGGCAATATAAGGGAAATATTTGAAATGGTTTCCAATTATATGATTTATCTTACTAGCAGAAACCATCCAGAGAATTTATGATCTTAACTATGACTCATGCTTTATTAAAAGAATCTGTGAGGCCAGGCGTGGTGGCTCACCCCTGTTATCCCAGCACTTTGGGAGGCCGAGGAGGGTGGATCACGAGGTCAGGAGATCGAGACCATCCTGGCTAACACAGTGAAACCCCATCTCTATTAAAAAATAAAAATAGCCAGGCGTGGTGGCGGGCACCTGTAGTCCCAGCTACTCAGGAGGCTGAGGCGGGAGAATGGCATGAACTGGGAGATGGAGTTTGCAGTGAGCCAAGATTGCGCCACTGCACTCCAGCCTGGGTGACAGTGAGGCTCCATCTCAAAAAAAAAGAATCTGTGAGATGGTTATATAATAAACATAATTATATATAATGTAATATTTTCACATTATATTATATATAATTTAATATATAACATCTATTGTATATATATACTTCAAAAAAATTTTTAAAGACAAAATTATAAATATCTGCAAAGAAAAATATATTTTTAAAGACCACCCCAAGCCTCAAATAAAATGAGATCTCTATTACCAAAAGACTAACCTGAGTATATCCTATATATATTAAATCAGCACCTTTTTAGTCATCTTATGGTAATAAAAATAAATCATTTAAATAATTATTGACTTTAACAGTTGCAATTATGATCTACTTTAGAAGATGGAGATCTTCATTTTTTCACTTTACTTAACTCCCTATGTGTTCTGAGACACGGAAAGAGGTTGTCTCCTCATCACTTCACATTTTAATACCGGCGTAATAAAGTTGTGCAGTGAATTTATAGATAGTCATAGCTATTTTAAACTTAAGGAAAAGTTGGAAGTGATAATCAGCAGAATGGGCTTCAGTAGCTGTTGATAGGTAATGGTTGTTTTATCAATAATACTTGTACCAAAAAAGCACAAGCATTAATCAAAAAGAGATATATGGTCATGATATGCAGATATCTGAATTTGACTTCAAATCTGCCTTAGCTATATCATTCAAGGTAAATTTCAATTCGGATAAGTAGACAATGTTGTCATAAAAATTAGGTGACAAAGGTCAGGCTAAACTGTCTACAATCTAGACTCCTTAGTATATTTCAGTCACTCAGGTAAAAGAAAGACAATGTGAAAAACAAATTGTGGAAAGAAGACATGCCTGACAAAACAACATGCACAGGTCACACCAATAGTGTTAGTAAAATTCAAAGAAGGATGACACTTTTCAGAAGATTAGCTGTAATAAAATGGCTCAACAAACACAACAGTTACACTGGCTACAGTAATAGGGAGACAGAAGAAGTCAAAATGCTCCATGAGGCAGAAACTCTATCTTGTTCATCACTGTCCCCAGTGCCTAGGAAAGTGGTAATTAGCAACTACTTATTGAATTAATGTATAAAAATATTCATATCAAATGCAGGCAACCTTTCTTGTTTCAAAATTATAACGTCTTCCCATGATGGCGTAAGTTGCTAAATTAGGGGAAGTTGGGTAAAGGACACACAGGAACACTCTGTATTATCTTTGCAATCCTGCTGTAAATCAAGAACTGTCTCAAAATAAAAAGTATTTGTAAAAGGTTTTGCTATGGAGAATTAAAAGAATAGTGAGAGGAGAAGGACCACCTGCCCTGGCCCCTTCACTGGTGTCTTTGTAATGGTGGCAGCATCTTTTCAGGGAAATCCCCGAAACAACCCAAAGAAGTAACAGGAAATTAAGATAACGAGCAATGGCACACAAACTATATTCATCCTCTGAGGATCTTTAGAATATGAGCAGAAAGATCTAATTTTTGCAATTAAATAGGACAATGGATTAAACTACTCTTACTATGTATTAATATGTTGGTTATTAATGTAAAAATGGCTCTGAGTGGCTAAGAAAAGAGATACAGTTAGTTTAGATCAACATTTGTAATTTTGACTCACTCAATGTAGAGAGTATGCAACTTATGGCTTTACTCAGTGTAAGGAAAGGAGTTTTATTAAGAAAGAAAAAAAAGGAAGAAGGAAATAGAAAAAGAGACAGGGAGGATGGAAGAAAGAAAGGAAGGATGGAAGGAAAGGGAGAGGGAATGACAGTGAACAGAAGTTCCACGGAATTCTCCCTAATAAAGGATATACTCAGTCCTTCTATCAAAACCTAAGAATAAAGGAAAGCTGTCAATCTAAAAGCTCTCAGGATACAGGCCATTAATATAAAGACTTTAAATTTAAATTTGGAAAATAATTTTCTAAAACAGTCATTTTTAAAGCATTTAAAAATAGATACCATTTTACAAGTGTGATTTGTGGGGCTGAGGACGGAGCATTCTTTATTGTATGCAACAGACTGAGTTACGTGGCTACAATACCACTGGAGAAGCTGCTGTAGCTTGTTAGACCATGTACTTAGGGCACTGGACTCTGAACTCTTTATTTTTTAATAGTATTTCACATGTATAGAACAGATTCAAGATTTGGATTTATATGCTTTTTTCACTAGAAGGGTCATTTTCCAGAGTGGTCTTTTCTTTCAAAACCAAAGGGTAAAATAAACAACCAAACAAAAAGCCATGATGCCACTTTTGGCACATTATAGTCTGTACTTGTCATCAAATCAATTGATCCTTCCTTGATGGATGAAATCCCTCTAGGCCTTGATTATTGTGACATTTAGAAAGTCAGTTCTTCAAGTCAATTTACTTCGGTAGATATGAGTTTAGTCTTCAAACTTTATCAGTTCCCCAATTTGCCTAATATTTTTATTATTGTCTGTGTTTTAATTTTACCTTATTCTCAGGCTGCTTAATATACATAACAAATACGTTGTGCATGTGTGTATGTTACACAGTTCTTTTCACTTTATCTTTCCTATATCCAGGGTTGGAGTGCTTTTGTTGGTTACTATTTCATATAAAGCAACATTTATTGTCATTGTTCAAACATCTTAGGCTGCACTGATAATACAGAATATGAATCATTGCATAAAAATACATCAGTGTTCCTTATAGAGAATAGACAAGGTTGCCTAACAATGCAGAGTCACCCAAACTAAGAAAAGCTTGGTGGCCAAGAATGAAAACTAGGCAAATCAACAGAACAAGAAAAAATAACCTAACAAACAAAAATTTCCACCATATTCAGGACAGTCAATATTAAGAAAATATGGGGAAGGCAGAGAGGATAATAGAGCTACTCCACTGTAGAACTGCCTTCCCTGAAAAGGAAGAGTTCTCAACTTATTCTTCAGTGATACGTTTCTATACTCTGCTGCTATCCACCCTGCCATCTTATTCTTTATTCTCCCAATCAAGGGTGATACTTTTTGGCAGGGGTAGACATTGACTATTCCATATATAAGGGATATCAATCCTTGTTGGCAAGATGGAGAGAGACCAAAGAAAAAGTAGTATCTCCAAAGAAAAAAAATAAATAAACAGTGATTTTCTCTGTATTAGTTATATCGCACTGTGTAACAAATTACTCCCAAAGCTTAAGACCTTACAATGATAACATTAATATTTTCACAATGGCTATGAGTCATCAATCAGGGCCTGACTTAGCTGCATGCTGTGGCTCAGGACCTCCCACAAGGTTGCAATCCAGGTGTTGGCCAGGGCTGTAGTCATTTCAAGGCTTGACTAGGGGATGATCCACTTCCAAGCTCACTCATGCGGCTGTTGGCTGATTGATCCTTCTCACCATTTGTTGGATTGAAGGCTTCAGTTCAATACTGACTATTGACCTTAGTACACAAGCATCTCCATAGGGCAGCTTCCAACATGACAGCTGGCTTCATCAAAGCAAGAGAGAAAGAGGCATGCACAAACACGACAAAATCACAGTCTTTTACAACTGATTCTCAAAAGTGATGCCCTATCTCTTCCATTACATTCTGTTCCTTAGAAACAAATCACTAGGTCCAGCCCACAAGAGAGTGTTGGAATGCATGGGAGTGTGCCAGTGGGTTAATACCAGGAAGCAGGATCATTGGAGTTCATTTTAGAAGTAGCCTGTCATATACCACAGATCTGCCCCCTCTAGCACAAGCAAGGCTGGAACAACTGATACTAATTATTTCTATTTAGAAGGAATTTACAATAAATTACTGTTTTAAGCACTACAGCAAGTGCTACATCTTTTGCTTGACTTTTGAGGCTCTCATATTGTGGTTTCATTTTCCCTAATCAATCTCATTTGGCACCATGTGGAATGTTCTCCATACATTCCACCTCTACACTTCATCTCCAACTCTGGGAAACAGTCTGTTTTCTCTTTGAAGCACCTTTTGATGTCTAACTATGGTAGCATTCTTTTTTTTTTTTTTTTTAAACACTGTGACATGGCTGGTACTTAGTGTACATTCTAGTTTAAGATATCAGTTTGCTAGTTGTATTTTTTAAATTAGTCCATAAAGGCAGTTCTTAAGAGCAGTGTCCTAGTTTTATGTTTCTTCCTGTTATCTGATAATGCTGAAAATAATTTTTAGCAAAGTTGGCATTTAATACATTCTTGACTGGTGTATATGATTTCCTCTGGCTGCCACAACAAATTATCACAAACTGATGGCTTAAAAGAGCACACACTTATTTTCTAACAGTGCTGGACATCAGAAGCCTGAAATAAATTTTACTAGGCCCCTGCATAATCAAACAACTATGTAGTTGATAGGGCTGCACACCCTCTGGAAGCTTTAGAGAAGAATTTCTTTCTCCATCTTTTCCACCTTCCAGAGCTGCATTCGTTGCATTCAAAGTTAGCAGCATGGCATCTTGCTTCAGTGGTCATATTGTCTTCTGTGTGAAGTCTCCCTCTGCCTCCCTCTTCCTAAGACACTTGTGATTCCATTTAGGTTCATCCATATAATCCAAAGTAATGTTCTTAAGATCCTTAATCACAACTACAATGTTCCATCCAAGGAAACATTCACAGGTTTTGAGGATTAGGGGCTGGATATCTTTAGGGGGCCATTGTTCATTTTACCATAACCAAAAATGACAGTGGCAAAGGAGGGAGGAAGACATTTTTTGGACAATGAAGTTCTCTGAACTCTCTTCCCAGTTTTATCTTATTGCACGTAAGACTATTCTCCCAATACGACCATGATTATTATCAAGATAGCTGAACTATAAGTAAAGAAAACATCACCTGGTAGAAAGGAAAAATAGGAGCAATTAACTTCACTGACTATCACAGAATCAAAAATACCCAGCAGCAAATAGCAAACTCACTTCTTTATCACATTGAGTCTGATACCACCCCTCCTACTCTTTTCTCCATATTCCCTTCATGGATCAGCACTGGTTCATTGTAACTGTCATCATTACTATGTCAATATCTGACATTTGACATCAAGGATTCATAGCAAAAAGATAATGGAAATACACAACTCACCAGACGCCCAAAAGATAGCAGTATGTTATCAAGTTGGATGAACAATGAGATGTTTTAGTACACATAGGCCACAGTACTCTAGAGGAAGCTCTAATCACTTCAAATTGAGTCAGTATCTTAAACTCCTGGCATTATAAGGAGTTAGCAAATATTCCCTGAAAATATATTTTCATATCTCGTTAATAACTCATGTTAGAATCCTACTTATTTTTAAATTTTTAGTTAAGATACTCCCAAAGATCATTCCAGATCTATCTAATGGAGAAAGTGTCTGGCTTTTCCATTTTTGTTTATATTGCATTGACATCTCAGTAAGGCTATCCAAGTCAGTCTCCTGATTTCCATTTCCCAATTTACAAATAATATAGTATTTTTTGAAACAGAGTCTCTCTCTGTCACCAGGATGGAGTGCAAGGCGTGATCGCAGCTCATCACAACCTCTGCCTCCCGGATTCAAGGGATTCTCCTGCCTCAGCCTCCGGAGCAGCTAGGACTACAGGCACACGCCACCATGCCCAGCTAATTTTTCTATTTTTAGTAGAGATGGATTTTTACCCTGTTGGCCAGGATGGTCTCTATCTTTGACCTCGAGATCTGCCTGCCTCGGCCTCCCAAAGTGCTGGGATTACAGGCGTAAGCTACCACGCCAGGTCGCCTTCTCTTTTAATGAAGATAATTTGCCTTCAAGCCTTATTTGTTATCTGATTTAACACAACTTAATTAAAACGCTGTAGTCCTGTTGCTCCACATATCTACATGTTGGGATAGCTGGTCTCCAGGGCCTTCCTGCTGTAAGGTCCTACTCAAATCACCCAAGAGAATAGAATCAGGCAGGGGCTAGAACTATGAGCCCAAACTGTATTCCAAAATTCTTTCCTAAAGACCTGAAAGCTCTAATTCTCTAATAAACTTATTTTAGAGATGTGCCCGGGGTGGGGATATGGCAGGGCAGGAATAAACAGCCATCCAAACACCAGAGAATGGCAGAATTTCATCCAGATCTTCCCATTTCCTACCATAAAGCACCAGAAAACCATCCTTGATGAAGCTGATAAAAGATTTGAGAACATTTCTATAAATGGAATAAAGTAGTGTCACCTAAAGTGTATCAATTCTATATTTATGTATCGCTATATGTTTAATATTCAGTAAACCTTAAATGAAGAACGCTAGCATTCCGAAGTGTCCAGTACCTGCCAGTCAAGTCCACAACCAATTGGATGGATCACTGTTATTAAGAGAGGAGACTTTAAGACACAGAATTCTGGGTTCGGGGGTGGGGGACAACTGAACACAAGTAAACTGTTTACTCAAAACACAAAGAGACAATGTTACTGAAGGAAGAGTAAGGTCAGGGTACACAGGAGAGGCAAAATGTTGGAATGGTGCCATTTTCCAGAAAGCAAGGAACGTAAATCCTGAGGCCAGAAAGACTGAGAGGTTTGGAAATATGGTGTAAGATGGAGTAGGGAAGGTGTTTTGGGGTGAAATTCATAAGCTTTCCGATAACTTCTATCCCACAGACTATACTATTACTGTCTTAATTTTTCTTTGTTGCATACACCTTAAATTAGATATTATTATTATTATATCTATTACTTTTGTTGATATTTATTTCACATAAGATTATGTGTTTATATTCAGACACATATTTTCAAGCATTTTTGTTCACTCTTTTAACTTATTCTTCACTTTTTGATTTAATTTCCTTCTGCCTAAAGTTCATTCCTCAATAAATCCTTTATTAAGGTCTATTGATAGTAAGAGTCTTTGCATGTCTGAAAATGTCTTTACTTTTCTCTCACTATGAAATGATAATGTGCTAAGTATATAATTCGAAGTATATCAGTTATAATCATTCTCTCTATATATTTGCATGGTATTCCATTGTCTTCTGACATATATTACTGTGATAAGAGATCTGCTGTATAAATAATTGTCATTCCCTTGCAAAGTAGCATATTATTTCTCATTCTCTTTTTGGGATTCTACAATTTCTCTATAATAGGAGCACTTTCTCAATAATTACAGTGTTCAGAATTTGTGTACTTTCTGGAACTGAAGATTCATATTTTTAATAGTTTCAAAAATGTCTTAGTCATTATCTCTCCTAATATTTTCTTACAATTCTCTCCACTCTCTCTGAAATTCTTAATCAAACTTCCTATGTTTAACTTGTTTTTTATACTTTCTATATTCATATTTCTTTGTGTGGCTTCTCACTCAGGTTGTCTAATATTTTTAGTTGTTGTTGTTGTTGCTTGTTTTCAAGTTTGGATTGTGAACTCTATTTCTTAAAGTAATGAAGTGTTGCTCCAGAAAGATATTGCATTTATTCTGTAAGATGCTCTATAATTATCATTGCCTTAGAACCAATTTTTATTTTGATGTACCAGTTTGGAGGATATCTGACCTTAGCTAGTGCAAAGTTTAAAAGTTCTTAGAGTAGACTTTTATTTTTCTATCCAGGGTCCAGACCAAGAAAGACCAGGATCTTTTTAACCTCTGTGTTTATAGATAGATTATTTCTGGATTTTCTTTCCTCAGCCCTGTCAATGTCCAAGTTTTAAGTCCAGGGGTCTGTTCCAACTTTCTGCCTTGCATGGGCCTAAGGCCTGCTCATTCAATCATTCTTATCTTAGTCTGTTTGCACTGCTATAGCAGAACACCACGACTTAGACAAAAAATATTTATTTCTTACAGTTAAGGAGGCTTGGAAGTCTAATATCAAGTGCAGCAGATCTGGCATCTGGTGAGGATTAGCTTCCTCATTTGCAGACAGTGATCTTCTCATTATATCCTCACATGGGGGAGAACACAGAAAGAAGCAAGCTCTTGTGTCTCTTCTTACAAGGGTGCTAATTCTATTCATAAAGGCTTCACCCTCATGACCTAATTGCCTCCCAAAGACTTCATCTCTTAATATAACTCTATTGGAGTTTAGGGTTTCAACATATGAATTTTGGGGGACACAAACATTTCGTCCATAATAATTCCCATGAGGACTAAAATCTATGCCTGTAGATTCCTAAAACTGATACCAGCATTAGTAACCCTGCTCCTATAGCCCAGCAGCAACAGCTCAACCCTGGCTTCCAGATCACTCTTTGCACATTAGTCCCTGGGGACTTTTGTTTTACTTTCTTTTTAAAGAGATATTTGTTGTATTTATTTAACATTTCTACCATTTTAATTGCTTGCATCACGAGTGAGTTCAGATTATAATTGACCAAAACTTTAGCCATTTTATATTATTGGTAACTAAACCTTTCTTTCTGTTTCACTGCTTTTACCGCTGTTATAACTTCCAGAATATTCACATGTAGTTAGTATCCAAATGTCCCAAAAGGAAGAAGGTGATTCTATTGTACCCTGTTCAATACAGAATGCTCCCCGGTGCAAGGTTCATGTCAGGCCACCTCATAACCCGCCGACCTTCCATGGATGTGTCGTTTTCATCTGAAGCCTTTGGTTAAAGTAGAGATTTCTGGCCCAGGCAGTTGTAGGCAGGGTAGCCACATCTCATGATATAAAGAATGGTGCACTGCGGACAAGGAATTGCTTTTGGACAACTTTGCTAGAAAGGGTATTGAAACAAACACACACTGATTATATAGAGTAGAATTTCCACTATAGTTTAGTGCTTAATTAATTGATGCTTTTTAATTATTCAGTGTGCATTTTCTTTATCTCACTAAGCAAGGTTTTATCGGGGATTATGTCTTATCTAAACACTGTTAAATTTATTGTTGATATTTAATAATCACATTTTGATGGACTGATCTAAATAGATGAGCAAATAGGTAGAGGGAATACCAGTGAGTGCAATGAGTTCAAAACAAATTAAAATGAGCTACGTAAGGATATAGAACAGATAGAAATTGAGGCTGAGATATTTGGGCAAAAGTCTATAAAATTACAGGAAGGTGAAAGGAAGAAGGAAAGAAAAACACCAAACTGTATAGGAAAAATAGGGTTTTGTGTTAAATATATTAATATGAAAAAAATCCAATGAACTACATGAGAGAGATTACAGAAAACGATCATATAAAAATTTACTACAGAAAGACAGAAGGTATTAAATAAATTATTGAAAGAAGGAGGAACATATATAATTCACATTCCCGCCCCCCAAATTGCAGCAAGGTCTAAGCAAAATATTTTGAAAAGAAAAATAACTAGATCTAAAATAACTTTTGATGAAAGTTTTATCTGGAAGAAATAAATGACCTTGATAAATGAAGTAAAGGAACCCTCAATTTAATTTTCTAGACAGGTGGAAAAATGTCTTTATAAAACCATTCTGTGTAAAGTCCAATAATAGATTAGCATGTACTGATGATAATAGAGAGTTTATGACTAACTTTTAATCATAAGTCCCAGACTAAAATTGCAAAGTATTCCCCATTTCAGTAAGAAAAACACTAAGTTTTCAAATCTGTGAGCAGAGGCTCATCAATTTTAGCAACTAACATTATTAACAACATTCCGTTTAGTTACACTTTCTAATTTTGCACTTATTTTTCCAGATGGTTTAGAATATTTATATCACAAAAGCTTTTCTCTTAATAACAATATGGGCTTATTATTATTTTGTTATAGTTTTTTGTGAAAAAGTAAAGAGTTTAAATGGAAGGAACTTCAGAGTGAATGCAAACTTTAAGACCAGCTTGGCGGTGGGGGGAGAAAGAAGTTTAATGCAATAAGTTTCTTAAGAAGAATGTTTTCAATGAGTCTCCTTGTGTAAACATGGTTTGATGTCACCTATGTAATAAAATTCAATTTGCTTTTGTGCTTTAGTACAGCATTGGGAGGATTGGAAAATTTCCCAGACTTGCTAGGCTGGATATGAATTCTCACCTCCCCCAAACTTCTGTGTTTAACAAGTGCCTTTCCCAATTATAGCTGCATTCTGACAGTAACTAACCATTGCCCTGAGTGACAGGCAGAGAAAGCCAAGAGCCTTGAAGCTAAAATGGATAAGTGAATGTGATCTCCAATCACATACTCAGCCAAAGAGGATTCCTTATAGGTTCATTCTAATGTGTTCTACATTGGTGGCCAATGGATGTGTGCAATTTGCACAGATGCGTTATCAGGCATAGTAGATACATGATAGGGACATAGTAGCTATGAGGTGTAGGCAAATTTAGTGGCCTAATTTATTTCATTGTTACATCAAAATAGCAACTAAAAAAAATCTAACTGTAAAAAATAATCTACTTAATTAATAGAGTGGCACGTTTCTCCATAATAGGTGAAAAACTGTGATTATAAAAAACTCTGCTTCCATTTTATTGACAATTTTCTTTAATAACGACATTTCTAGGCAGTTAATCTTTCTAAACATTTTTTTTCTTTAAGTGTAAAGAAGAAGCTGAAGATTGTGAGTGTTAACTTTTACACTTCAGGAAATGTTGTTATTTACAAGTGAGAAATTTGGAAAAGCCAAATTACTGTACATTCCCAAACTGAAAAGCCCACAAGAAATGTTAAAACAAAAAGTACATTCAACTCCACTTCATCCTGAGTCTCTGCCTTTAAACATTAAAAAGCTGTGATTTTTCCATTGCACACATACACACACACATATGCATGCACACACATACACATGCACACACATACACATGCACACACACAAATCACCATTAATGAACAACATCTAATCATCTGATCTATTAACTTATTGAGCTGTTAATAGATTTTGGAAATGTAATTGCGTTTTCCACTTTCTGATGTATGAATGTGACCTTTATAATCATTTCTATATCAAATTCTTTAATATTATTCATTTTTAATCACTCAAATATTTAAAGAAACTGCAGAAAACCAATCTAAATGAATCATTTTTCCATTTTCAATCCTTTGTAAATTTATTTCTGAGATAATTATATCCTCATTGAAGCTTTTTTTTTCATCATGATTCTCCATTCACTGACCTATAATGTTAAAAGCCAACAAGCGGGGACTGTTCTAAACCGTGTCTGCCCAAAATGTGCTCTGCAGAACATTCGCTCCACAAGATGGTATTCGATGTTCTAAAATCAAATATGTTTCAGAAAAACTGGATTAAATAATGTTGAACGAACTCCTCTGCTCCATCACTCTGCAGAACTTTTATTATTATATATGCTTATTGTGAATATCCAAGAGACAAATCCTTTATATGATGTTTTCCAAAGATATTGGTCATGGAACTTGTTTTTTCCTTAAGCACTTTAAGTGATTACTTTATACACACACATATATATACACCCATTAGTTTCCAGTAATTTTGTAAGCAACATCCTAGATAACTAGAACTGTCTTACTATAACTGGGCCTGGACTGGGTGATAGGAATAACAGTAACTGACCACCCGAGTCAGAATCACAAGTCACTTAGGGATACAGCTTGTGGGAAAATGGAGGGGTTCTTTTCTTTCAATTTTAGCACAGTCACTTCACCAAAGAGGATGCGCAGATAGCAAATAAACATTGAAAAGTACAGAAAGAGAATGCCCATCAGGAGTAGACTTGACAGATTATGGTATATTCAAATGAAGAAATACTATAAATCAATAAAAATAAAACAACTGCAGCTTCATGAGACAATATGAATAAACATAAAAAACTTAATATTGAATAAAAAATACAGAAATACATATTTATAATTTTATTGATGCAAAATTCACAAATAAAAAAATTAACTTTTTTTCCCCTAAGGGATACCTGCTTTGGTGTCAAAACCATAAAGAAAGGCAAAAACTGAATACATGAAAGGCAGGATTGTGGTTACCTGTGGTGAACGGGAAAAGATGGGTTGGTGACTAGGAAAAGCCACCTCAGGTGTGTGGGAGAAGGTCGGGGTGCTGGAATGTCCTATTTCTTTTACTGGGATTAGCTGATAGATTTTTGCATTGATGTAGATCTTAGAGCTATGTACATTTGCATTTTGTACTTTTTTCCAAGTGAGAAGGAAGAAGTTATTTGAGGTTGTTGTAAGGTCAGCAAGTTGGAAACAAAGTTATTTTTTTGCAAAACCACTTTTGGAAAATCTGTGGTCTCTCTATCCATGATCATGGTGTGGCAATGGAGAATAACACACCTTCACACATTAGACAGTGACATTTCAGTTCCCTTCCTAAAAGGTTAACATATGCAATGACAGGTAGAAAGCTGGAAACTACACAAATAGAAATGGTTACTTTCCATCAATATCTTGTTTATTTCCTTACAGTTATTATTTTTCTGAGCACTAATACCTCAGCAGTCTCTACAGATAAGGATATTAAGTAGTCAACACAGTTTCCAAAGTGAGCCCCCAAAGGAAGGGTGGTCACAATGTTGGAAGGTTAACATTTGCTGTCACACTCTGTTACTGTACAAAAAAAAAGTTATGCGAAACTATCAATCACTGAATAAAAAATAATAAAAATTAAAAGGCATGACTAGAATAAGACTTCAGAGTCTGTTGATTCAACAACATCTAAGAGCGAATTTTCTCTGCCCCAAACAGCTACTTCTGACAATCTCAGGGAAGCCTAGACTCTTCCTTCTCACTAAAATTATATTTCTTAACTCATCCTTCTTAAATACTATATTCATGTCATGTCTCCTCGCCATCTTGGATCCAAGAAATCAGAAGTGCCAGAGTAATTTTCAAAGAATCTAGTAGCATGTCATGTATTGGGTAGAAGCCAGAATTAATGACCTTTACTTTGAACTCAGGTAACCTTAATTTCCCATGAGGTTACAGCGAATGGAAAGTCTGGAGGTAGACAATTGGTTTCCTAAGGGCATTTTGATGATCCATGCTAATGTGCTGTTGCTGTTTATGATGACGGTGATAATATTTTATTGAAAAACATTTTAAAACTATGTATCGAGTGCTTACAAAATTCTAGGCACTTACTACTGATCCCTTTGATTAAATTATCTGATCATGTCCTTATAAGAACCCTGTGCAGTGTGGTTTTATATCCCCATTTTAAAGGAGAAAAGTTAATCTAACTAAACTATTAATATGGCAAAGTTCTAAGATGCTAGATATAAAGAAGCATTCTTAGTTTAGCTTTCATGTAGCTAAAAGTGCTGGCACTATTTGCAACAAATCTATTATGTTGCTTCTCAAACTGTGATCCTTAGCCCACCCGCACAAGAATTATCTGAAGGAACTAGGAACTTGCAGACCCCACGTTTCTGTCTCAGACATACTAAAGCAGAAGCTCTCGAGGTGATACCTAAGGATCTGCATTTCTAATAAGTTCCTGGATGATCACATTTAAGCTGAAATTTGAGAGCTATTATACTAGCCTGCATAAAAGCAGCAATAAAATTGTTAAACTGTAAAACTCTAAACAGGTGCTGTGAAGAGGAGACCTTCAATAGTACTTCAATAAATCATCACAGCTTCCTCTCACTGAAGCAGTGGAAGAGGGCTGTTGTTTTGTTTTGTTTTGTTTCGTTTGTTCGTTTGAGATGAGGTCTCACTCTGTCATTTCTGGCTGGAAAGCAGTGGAGCGATCACAGCTGACTGCAGTCTCTACCTCCCAGGTTCCAGGGACTCCAGCAGCTAGGACTACAGTCATGTGCCACCAAGTCCTGATAATGTATTTTATATTTTTTATAGAGATGGGGTCTCACTGTGTTTCACAGGCTGGTCACAAACTGCTGGGCTCAAGGATCCTCCCACCTCAGCCTCCCAAAGTGCTGGGATTACAGTCATGAGCCACTGCGCCCAGCCTTGTTTTTAATATCAGACTCAATCTAAAAGACTTTCATACATTCCAAAGCTTATTCCCATTGCTGGATCAGTGTTCAGAAGAAAATTCAGGAAATACGGAGATGAGCTATTTCATTACTCAAAAAGAGACCAGAACTAGATTTTTAGAGTGCATTGAAATAGGGTTGATGAGACAATTTCTATTCATATATTTCCACTAGTACCTGACTTTTTAGCAAATATTGGCTACTCTTAGGTTAAAGTTAAAGACCTATGAAAACTACGAAGTTTTCATCAGCTGGCCTGGGATATAGGTGGTTACAGCGTTCAGGAAGTAGTTCCCTTCAGCACACCTAGGCAAAATTTCCACCTGTTCCTAATGTTGAAGTGCAGCAGTTAATTCCAGAGCCACTATATCCTTTGCATTTGCACTGTATAATATAATTATGCTGAAGTTACATGTTTACTATATTATATGCCGCTCTTGCTCTAGTGTGGGCTATGGTGATCCACAAACCTTTTTTTTTGTTGTTGTTGTTTTACCTTTAAAGTTCATAGTTAGAAACGGCTTTAAATATTCATGGTGAGGATGAGCAGGCCAGTTACATTCCAATTGACAGCTGTATCCCAGGTCCTGAGATTCAAGCAGGCAGATTAGGTCATCAGAGTCCTGACAGGATGGTGTCCTCACCAGTATTTTATCTCCCTATACTATCCTCTTACCGTGCTGTCTCATTGGGTTACAATTTAATACGGGAATAGAGTAAAAGTACTTATTCAAATGGGATGAGGAGTTTTGTGGCTTGATTAGTTTCTATGTATTTCTTAAAATATACTATTATATTAGTTTCTATGTATTTCTTAAAGTATATTATTTGTAGTATACTTGATCCCCCATCCCCCTCAAATATAATAAAGCAGCTGTGTTATAAATCACAAAAGCTATTGTGCTATTCTAGCACTAGGTAGCGGTGATGATTGCACAACATTAGGAATGTGTTTAATGCCACTAAATTGTATACTTTAAAATGGTTAAATTGGTAAATTTTGTGTTATACATCTTTTACTACAATAAACATTAATTACATTAATTTTTTAAATTGTGCAACATTCAGACATATAAAAGACAAATTGGAACCTGCCTCTGATGGCTTCTAATGGCTTCCAGCTTGACCATCTGCATGGTGGAAAGGTTACTTAGCTATTCATCAGTGTTTTCTTGATTTATATCAGATAATATTATAAAACTGATACTTATATGCATCATGACAAGCAAATAAATGCCTGCATATGTTTCTTTTCTTTTTTTTTTCTTTTGAAATGGAGTCTCACTCTGTTGCCCAGGCTGGAGTGCAGTGGTGCAATCGCTGCTCACTGCAAGCTCCGCCTCCCAGGTTCAAGTGATTGTCAGCCTCCCAAGTATCTGGGATTACAGGCACGTGACACCACATCTGGCTAATTTTTTGTATTTTCAGTAGAGACGGGGTTTCACCATGTTAGCCAGGATGGTCTTAATCTCCTGACCTCCTGATCCGCCCGCCTCAGCCTCCCAAAGTTCTGGGATTACAGGTGTGAGCCACCGCGCCCAGCCTGCATATGTTTCTTTTTATTCATAAACCAAATATCCATTGGACCTTGGCTATAGACAAAGCACTGTACTACTCTAAAGGCAAACTACTTTAAAGGCAAAACACTGTACTACTCTAGAGCAAATGAGATCCCTGTGCCTCCCTGGAATTTGCCATCTAACAATAGAGTAGTGAAAAAATATTTTAATGCTTTATATATTCCAGGCATCACCCAAGTGGAAGAGAAATAAGAAGTTCCTGGGTTTTGGTGAGTTTCGAGATTGATATAGGGAAATAAACATGAAATAGACTTCTACCATGTGGCCCATATCCTAACAGGGCAGAAACAAAGGCATCTGAACACACAGGCAGTAGGGGGCAAACCATGAATGAGGCTGCTTCCAAAACATCATGACCCATTTGGGGAAGTACGTTTAGTATGAAAACATTCATGGCTTTATGTGAACCTGGACTTCAGTCAGCAGATCCAGGCACTATTCCACTTATACAGGACAGATTTATACAGACCCAGAAGAAATGAAAACATATTGCTTAGATTCAGTCAATAGATTATAGTTCCAACTAATCCAGTTAGCACAGCCAGAATAGTCTGAATTCCTTATATCCAGAAATAAAACCCTAGGGATCATGCTAATCCAGGACTTCTACACACCCAGCCATCGATAGGACTAGCTCTGTGAACTTAAATGCATTATTTCACTCTTCTGAACTCTAAGATGATGGTAATAGATTAGATGCCATTATGTCTATCATTGGTATGATTTCTTTATTATTCCATGTGGTCTGATACTTTATATATGAGAACTCAGAAAAATGCTTGATAAAGCTAAATGTTTCTTTAATCAGTACTGCTGCATCCGAAAACTTGAGTGCCAAGGGGTAAGTAGTGTCTAATAATTAATAAAAAGTGGTTGTGAAGCATTTTCCAAATATAAAATGCCAGATAATTTATAAATATTTAAATAGTTATTAAATTTAATATGAATATTACATAGATATCATTTTGATTTCCTATGCCACTTTATTGCCTCAGAGTGCTTCACAGATATTAATTATGTTACTGTTGATATTATTGCTGTTAATTGCATGGTTTCTTGAGGGGGTATATTCCAGGTAAAGAGGAAGGGGGAAATAAGGGTGAATAATTAGTTTTACAATGTTATTACTAGAAGGCAATATTCTTTTCTGTTACAGTGTATTTAGGTTTAAGTCAATTAATTACTTGGTTTGTAGGTTTCCGTTTTCTCCTAAATCTGGTTTTGACATTGCTGCTTCTGATTTTATTTGCTAGATTACAAATTTCTCTGAGTCACAGGTCGTTTTTTTCATTTTTTCCAATCCTCCAACGTTTCTTGCCTACTTGACTGCTTAAAAAATATACTTGCCAAAGCTTGAAGGGCTGGAAAGCCAACACAGTGAATAATGACAGGTCTCAGCATGTCCCACCTGACGGCCCAGGCAATCCTTATACCCTTGCAAGCATGCATAGTGGGCCCATTCGAGAAATGGGGAAACTGAGGTTAAGGCAAACTAACGAGAGCACTACATCTACCCACCTAGCGAGTGATGAACTCATGTCTGATGTTAAAATTCCTGCTTTTTCTTATTAATACTACTTCCCTAGAAATTTAATTAATAAAAAGGTAGAGTTATTTGGGACAGGAATTTGTAGGGAACTATTGTATGTTTTAAAAATCATTCTTAATTGAGGGTTAAAAAAGACTTTCAAAACTTTACTAAGGAGAAGGGAAAAAGGAATAAGAGGAAAAAGCAATGAAGGAAAAAGAAGGGAAAACAATAAATAGACCCAGAAAAGCAAGAAAACATTTAAATAAAAGAAAGAACACTTCTCTGTAGAGAGAAAGACAAGAACTTATATACCACCTCAAAGTAGTAACTCATGGAGGGCGGGGAGTTAGGATAAGAAATAGAATTTACCTAATACCCTGTGGGTTTGGTTGTGGAGGTGTGGTGGAGTCTATAAGCAAAACCACAAAGCAAGCACATGAGAAAGTAATTGGCTTTGCTGATAAGAGGCCAGGAAGAGAGCTGACTGCAGGTGGGCCTAGTGATAAGCAGAATGTATGATGCTGGGGAGACTTGATTGGAATAGTTTAATAAAAGCATGTGACTGTTGCCAATTAGAAGCTAAAAGTAAAATAAGATTCTGCTGCTAATTTTGCATCCAAGTAGAATTATACTGTGATTAGGCTAATAGAGTGGCATTGGAAATCTGTAGGCACTGCACTGGAGACTCACTATCTAGCAAGCAGCTGAACAGAAGCAGTAAAGCATCACTATCTCCACCTTACCTGGCCCATGAGATGCTCATGCAGAAACAAGCTTGTGCAGAGGCAGCTCGAGAGAGAGAATAGAGGCTTCCTGACATTCTCAGGAAAAGGATGCTAGCTTCAAGACCCAGACCCAAAAGGGCACTTAGTCTTGTGGGAATTGCATATATCTGGAAGTGCAATACTCAGACTTTTAAGGAAGCCTACTAATAACTTTTCTACAACCTGCCAAGTGTCTTGCCTGCAGGAATCCCATGCCTAGTAGACAGAGACTCCCAGAGGAGCAGCTTAGAAACAAGCCCCCTTTGTGAGATGAAGACTTGTTGTTTTAAGCCAGGAAGGTCTTGCCAGGGATTTCTTTAACTAGGGTCACCCTCCACTCCAACTTCAGTAAGAAAAGAGCATTCCACAATGTGGAGATAAAGTGGTGTCCGAGACTACATATAAATGGTCAGCCTAACTGAAGAAACAAGATATTCTCCTCTATTCTTTGGCACTATCATAGTTCTCTTTTTCCCCTGATTCCCACCACCTCTCTCTTCTGCCACATCCACACTGGGACTTGGATTAAAGGCTGATTTACATCTGTTGTGTGTCCTAATTTCCCAAGAGTGTGTGAATGAATTTACAACAAAGGAGTTTCTCCTTTTATTTCCATGAAATGTGATGTGTGGTGTCATTCAGCAGCTAGTGACATGTGGGATGGCAATAATAAGGTCTTGCCTTTTGAAATAATCTGTGAACAATCCATGTTTAACTGTTCTTCCTATTCAAATTAATTCAGATATTGAAATTATATTGCAGAGTATCTGAATTCTTAAAGCACCACACTTCAGGTGGCAGCATGGTAGAAAGAGGCACTGTCTATTCCTAAAATGAAACTGATTATCTGGTACTTACAGTGAACACTAACATGTTACAAACCACATCCAACTCGAAGCAAGGGCCTCAGCCTCCTGAGGTTCATGTAATGATAGCTGGTTTCTCAGCCTCATTCTCTAAGCTATGCTAACACCATTCTCATTTTCATTCTACATATTCAAATCCAAGTATGCAGGTTAAACCTGCTGTTCTTTCTCTGAAATGATAATACTTGCTTGGTTTGGAAGCACCAAAGTGAAGACCTTCTCACCTATTGAACAAATATTATTAAATTTCTTCTACTTTCACACCTCAAGAAACCTGTCTATTTTGTTTTTCAGAGGCTCTCATCATTGGCTCAAATTTCTTTGCTCAATTTCATGTACTAGAAACAGAGATGCACAACATACAAGTTTCATACTCAAGCCCTTCAAGTGTTTCTAACAAGAAACTAAATCTTTGAGTCTTTATAATATTCTGATGCTGATTTTATTTATTGATTCTTCAGTATAATTGAGAAGAAAACTGGTTTGGTTACTTAAAGATGGTCAAGTTGCTAGACAAATGTTTATTGAATGAATGACACACACATAATAAATATTCAAATAATACAAATTCAAATGAGTACCTAATTTTTTCCATCCAATAGAAGTAGCAGTTATAATGGTTATAATTTGGGGCGATATATGAGCATTGTTTCAGATACCTTCCAATATTTATGGCGGGCAGAATAATGGTCCCCCAAAGATGTCCACATCCTAATCCCTGGAAACTGTAACTACATTACCTTACATGAAAATAGAGACTTTGCAAATGTGATTAATTTAGGGATATGGAGATGTGAAAATTATTTTAGATTACCCGGGTCAGACCAATTAATCACAAGGTCCTTCTAAGTGAAAAAGGGAGGCAGGTGAGCAAGAGTCAGAGAGAAATTTGGAGATGCCATGCCCTGGCTTTCAGATGCAGGAAGGGAGCATGAGCCAAGGAGTACAGGAAGCCTCTAGCAATTTAAACACGCAAAGAAACGCCTTCTCACCTAAGGCTTCCAGAAGGAACACAGCCTTGTTGAAACCTTGATTTTAGCACAGTGAGAGCCATTTCAAACTTCTAATCTCCAGAACTCTTGGATAATATGCATGTGTTATTTTAAATTTGTGATAATCTATTGTAACAGCAATAGAAAAAGAATATGAGTCACATGTAACAGTCTAAGATATCCATTACAGGAATAATTCAATTGATCATCATCCACCCTATGGTCAGGCCAGTTAAATACAGTAAGAATTGGAGAATGGGAGAGAAATTAATAGTTTTAGTGCTACTCTGTGGTACCAGAGAGTGATGGGTAGAAGGACCTTGTGGTACCACAGAGTAACCACTACAAATGTAATTTACTAGCATTAATCCATTTGACTCTAAATGCAACACACATTTTACAGTTAAAGAAACGGAAGTATCATGGGGTTAAATGACTCGCCCAGATTCCCATTGCTAGAGGTAGGAGCATTGGAAGTCTAGCTCTAGAAATGGCACTCTTAACCCACCATATATGAAACTATAATGCATGACATATGACCCATTGTGCTAACATTCTTTATCAGAGGTAGTCCATCAATCAAAAACTATTTGCATGGCATGTGGATTGCATCCCATTTTTTATGGTTCCCCCTTCCATCGCAGTCATTTCTCTGAAACTTTCTCATTGCTGACAATCCCTGTTGTCCTTAATCACTATGCCAGAGACGGTACCCACAACACACCACAGCACACAGAAGAAAATAATGGGCAGAATCAGGATTCTATCTTGTCCATATGCTAAGGAATGTTTGCTCTAAGATGTCACACCAAGAATGACTTGGTAAAGGCCTAATTCAGTCTGAGTAGAGGGTTGGATGCCTCGTTACTGAAGCAAAAGTTACTCTGGACAAAATTAGGTTACAGATACAAATTTGAGATAGATGTTATCCAACATTTCAAAAAAGAAAATTCAGCAGGCTAGGAGAATTAGAATGGATTTTCAATTAATCCTTCACTTGATTACAAGATCCTTCTTGGTAGGAACAATATTTAAATTCAATTTTAAGTCCTCAGAATTTAATACAGTTCATTGAACTCAGTAGAAATTGATTAAATGTTGATTGGCTGTGTTATCCAGAAAAATATCTCAGAGACACTGTTCCATTGCTCAGGAGCCTCTTTTGATATTTTCCCCCTATTAGTCTTGAAAATATAGATCCATGACTCTCTCATACAACATTTTGAAGTTTGGCCTTCTGCGATTTTCTTTCTTACTAACAAGAGAATGTTAGCGTGTCTGCAGAGCGTAATGTGGCATCATCAGAATCTTCGAGAACATAGCAGATTGTTTAACTTGCTTTTAAGGAGCAATAAACAAACTAAGAAAAGTTATGATCCATGGTACATATAGGTTGTGTCACAGGATTTGGAAAGACAGAACAGCCAAGGATTCTGAACAAGAAATTACTAAAATGATGTCCTCTTAAAATATAAGCTCCTTCTCACACATACTAATAAACAAAAATTACTTACAGAAAATTAACAGAGATCTCTAACATAAAACTCATTTTGGATAAAATATCAACAACACTTAAACCCTAAAAACCTAAAAAGTATTAGTGAATGAGCAGGGAGCCATACTCGTTTCTGCTCTTAGATGAACCTTAGGTCAATTGGGAAAAATTTTCTAAAAGTAAATGTCTGTAAACTGTTTCTGATTTTAGGTTAACAAAAGCCATGCAACAAATTGGAAAAGAAAAAAATCCATAGGTAAGACATACATCTTATGTCCAATCTCTTCACAGTCTTCCTTGTGCCTACACTTTGTTTAAAGCAGTCATTTCCATGGGGCTGAATGCACGTAAAGGGCTGAGCCAACCAAAGGGCATGAGATACTCTTGAGATGGAGAGTTTGGAATCTCAAAGGGGATCAATCAATTGCTCTGAGGGATGGTAAGTCGGATTTAAGAGATGGGACTTCAGGGTAAAGGCAATGCAGGCTCACTTGATTCTTCCTACCCCATGATATTCTCCTGCTTCCTCCTGGATTTCCTCTTCCAGTTTGGGTCCTGTTGTCTTTCTCCTCCTGTTCTACCCTCCTAGTCCATTTCCCTTGTTTTTCACCTTTCTCTTTTCCCTTTTATTTCCATGTATAAATTTATGGTCTGCTTCTTTCTTCCTATTTAACTGGCTGTGACAATTAGCTGAAGCATATTTTTATTACTTTATGGAATAAAATTTTAAGTTCTTTTATTTTCATTTTGCTAATGAGCAAGTTGGCCATTTTATGTATCTTTTTCCTTTCTGATATTAGTTCATTTTAAGTTCTTCCTACATATTTTTCTGTAAATTGTTCTTCAAAGACAGTCACCATCCTTGCATAGATAGACCCTCTGCATTGCCTGCTTTTCTTCACGTCCTTCATTGACATATATGAAATCCATGTGGTCCCTGTATTTCAAGAGGAGAAGTGGAATGTGGCAGGGAGTGCTCACTCCTCTTCAGAAAGAAGCAGTCATTTGCTAAAATGCACAAAGGGCAATTGTGAAATTTTCTATGGGGGCTGTGATTTAATTTCTTACCATTGCACTGGTGGAGATAAAGGTGAGAGGTCTTTTATTGATGTGCTTTTCTTTTAAAATAACTTTCAGTGCTTAATGGTAATGTGAATCTGATCCATATTTCGACTGCATTTTGATTTTTGTTACTGGCAAAAATAGAAAACTCATTGATGCCCCAAAATATCTCTTTATAATTCAAGTAATATCATGTAGGATAAATCAGTATGAATTTCAAACTCTTGAAAGCATTAAAGACAAAGGCCTCTCTATTCCAAAGGGAATGTAGAAAATATGAATAAATCATAATGTTCTGCTGTTAAGGTATTGCTAGAGGTCAAGTGGACTTGGAGCTATGTGGCAATTTCTTATGTGGGTATTTTAATAGAATTTCATTTCTCTTAAGAAGGATAAAGATTTTGCATCTTGTATTATTTTCAAATGAGGGATACTCATTTGAATTAATATCAAGAAGCATCCCACGCAGAATTTTTAAAAATCATCAATCTGCCATCGTATCCACATTATTTTGTACCTTCAGGCTCTTGATGTAGTTTTTATGAACAGGATTCAAATAAATTGGCTCTTTTTCCTTGGTGGTTTCTTTAATTACTTTGTTATTATCCAAGGAACTGGTTTAATTTAAATGAACACTGTGTTCCTGCTACTACTATCCAGAGAAAACACAGACTCAGAACATGCTGTTTTGTAGTTAAAGTGTATGCCTCTGCATGGGGATGCCAGAATTGGGTAGTTCAATGGCAGCTTCCTATTTTATATAAAGAGCAAATCCAGCCTTTCTTGTGAAATCATTGTCTTCTCCAAAACTCCTATTCATCTCACTAGATACAAAGAATAAATAGTACATGTATAAATAAATATTCTTTAAGTAAATATGATAGCATTCAAGCCAAGCAACCCAGCAAGTTTAGGTAGTTCTTTTTCCCCATCTATTTTTATAGGAGGTACATTTTAAAACCAATTATGGGCTGAAGTTATCATAAGTGATCCAACCCTCCACTCAACCTCCAAGATTTTGACATTACATCAAAGTCTTGTTATATGCTTATTTGTAACTGAGATGTTTGCAAAGGTGCTGAATTCCCCTTCCCCTTTGTAGCTTCCATCCAACAAAAGTATATTATAAATTTCAAAGGAACTATATATATATACACACGCACACACATACATAAAAATATATATACAAACATTAGGATGCCATAAAGTATTTTACAGACACCATGAAAATATAAAATTGTATTTCATTTCCTGAAATAGTTACAGTTTCAACCCCAGCTCCATCTCTTTAACTGAAGCCATGTGTGAGAAAAGCAAGTTAAATCTTTGGAAACACTCTATTTTGGGCTATTGACTGAGACCCTCCAGAAATCATAGCTTTTCTCCTGCTGCAAATAGAGTGGAGAACAGACTTTCTCATCTGCTAGGGAATGAGAAAGAACGGGTATATCTTGGGGGGAGAGTTCTTGACCTATGAACAAATAGCCAAATAGCAGTCTCATACTTTGTTTCATCATTTATCTTTCACTTGAGAATTAACATTTCTGTCATACTGTAGAGCCTTATTTTTTTCGTGTGCAAAGAATTTATCTAAAACATGACCCTTTGCCAGAAGCGACAGCAAAACCTGTGGCACCAGCAGAGTGGGTACATCTCCTTAAAATGGTGCTAGAGAATACTGTATACATGATGAACAGAGAGATAAAACATTGTCACTATTTGCAATGGAGTGTCTATGTCTCAAGGTCAAACTAGAATTATAGTTAGGAGCCTGCTTTCTGGAACCAAATACACCTGGATTTAAATGTTTGCTTTCCCCGTTACCGGGTGATCTTAGCTCCTCTCAGCCTCAGTTTTCTCATTTCTAAAATGGGGATAAAAATAGTGTCTAACTCTTCGGGTGTCATTGTGAAAATTCAGTGTGAAAAAGCATGTGGAAAGCTTAGCATGGCTCCTGGCATACGAATGCTCAATCTCGTCATCACTAATAGAGCCGGCTCAGAAAATTCCCTTGATCCCAGGAAGCAGACTGTCTGTTGTTACCCAACACATTCCTGTAGATTGCGTTTCTCAAAAATGCAGCTCTTGGTCTGCTTGCATCTGCCTCTCTCGGAGTGCGTTTAAAAAGTACAAATTCCTGGGCCCCACCCAGGACACCGGAATCTCTGAGTGTCAGGCTGGGAGTCTCCACCTTTAACAAGTTTACTAACTTTGGAAACCGCTGCCCTAAATGAGGTCACCCCTCAGCCCGTCCACCAAAGCATTTGACCCTGACAAAAGGTGTGCTTGATTCAGACAGCTACAGTCATTACTGATACCTGCTGCGTGCCTTTTTACATAGGTACTTATTCAAGTGCAGAGATAATGAGGCAGCGATGTTAATGAAACAAACCGTACTAAAGTGTGTGCTGTGCCTGGAGCCCCCTGTGTGTTTTTCTCTGGCTGGTCTTTCACTCGGCCATTTTATGTACCCACGTCTCTTTCTCTCATTACCTGGTAAATCCTCCTGATCCTTCAAATCTAGCTTAGAGCCCACTTCCTCAGAGAAAACTGCCTGACCGCATTCCTTTCTCCTGTTCTTGTATTCCTAGCCAAATAGCATCTGTAAAAGTCTTCTGGCTCTCAGTCATTGCTGTACCTTGTTTGTACTGTTTCTAAAGCTGACATCACTTGTTCACGTCTCTCGCTGGTCTCTTGCTGATCTCTTGCCTCTCTACCTTTCTCATGGGAATATAAATCTCTTAAAGGCAAATGCCCTATGTTAGACTTACATACACTTCTCAATTGTCCTCAAGTACTCAGCACAGAACTTTGAAGTTTGTTTTCTGGAAACACCTGTTGAATGGGTAGGTGTGGACCCCACTTCAGGTTTTCTTTGTATGTCTGATATAGAGGTCTTGAGTTTCCCCTGATTAATCTTAGCAACCTCAAGTAGGACTGTCAGACGTTATATGCCTCCTGAGATTAAGAAGTAGGAAATCTGCGGTATCATCTACTAAATATTCTTCCTTGAAATATTGAACCTGGATCAGAAAAAAGCCTCTAGATCTGACTACCAGTTAGAAGAAGGGTGATGGAATAATAAGTTAAGCACTACTATACAAAGTCATTAGTCAAATTCAGAGTGAAAAGTGCTGACGGACAAATGGTGACTTCATATCATAGAAAAAGAGGACGGGGTGGGGGGCACTGTTAACAATAATAGGGCTTTAAAGACATAACTATTTGCAGTAGGTGGAACTTTGAGATAATCAGGGAAATTTGAATGTGGACTAGGCATTTAAATGAAATAAATAATTACTATTAAGTCTTTAGAAATCAAAGTGATAGGGTGGTTATATTTTTTAAATGCCTTTATCAGTTAGATATGTGTACTGAATTATTTATGAATAAAATGGACTAATGTATTTTAAAATATTACAAGAAAAATATAGTAGGGGGAGACAGACAAAATGTGATTGGCAAAGTGTTGAGAATTATAGAAGCTGAATAACAGGTAAATGGGAGTTTATTACACTAGACTCTCTACTGTTGTATATGTTTGAATAATAAAAGCTTTAAAATGCTTAGACAAATAGTAATATTTTCTGAAAAATACTTCATCCTCATCTTTTCAGCTGAAATGAGAATAGGAGAGCTTGTCTTAGATATGAAAAGCTTTGCTTTTAAAGCAGGAAGAATTTTTTAAAGCTATCATTTGCAATATGTTAAATTTTTATTTATGTATGTATTTATATGTTGATTTGTTCCACCAAGGATTTGAGGAAGAAGTTTTTGGAATGGATGTAATTGCTGTGGAAAACATTGTTTATGCATTCGTTCATTTAGGTCACTTGGAGGAGGCTGCAGCACCAGAGGTCTCTGGTTGCATGTACAAAGGGAAGAAGATAATAATCTAAGGGACCCCCTCACCTGGATGATTCTCCCATGTCAGTCAGGCAGAAGCTTGATTGAACAGATGGGCCTTAGGCTTTGCCCTGAAGGCCAGCTGACTGTGTCAGAGCAGAGGGCAAAACAAACGGAGTCATATGCCCTCCTTGCAAAATCTTTCCTTTTTGGCAGAAGCAAGTAGGCGAAGTACAGGCATTAAAGCCAAGGTTGACTGATTAAACATTTATTCCACTGCTACTCCCAAAGAGAATTTGAAGTGGTGTCATGGAAATGTATTCCCAGAGCCTCTTGCCCCAAATTTGGGAGTGGAGATGTTGGGAAGATGGGAAGATGTGTGGCCACGGGAATGCCTGAATTAACTATTTAGGTACAGCTGGAAAGCCAAGATTCTTCGATGCACTCTGAGCACCAGAAAATGCTTCAAATGTTCAGAGTTAAGACAAGGTTGAGCCATTTCCTAAAAGAATGAGAATCTAAACTTCATTTATTTCCCCTAAATCCAGGGAGACAGCTCTGAGCCTTTACTGTATTAGAATGAACCATTTGAAATTGCCACTATTTGGCCATGTTTGACATAAAAGAATAGCAATTTTATATGGTTCAAACTTAACAACTCAATTGTCAGATGAGTTGTGTGGTGGCAGTAGAAAAGAGAAGAAAGAAAAAAAGAAAAGATAAAAAGAACTAATAGAAAACAATGAATGACAATAGGAGATAAAGGACTAAGTTTGTTTGTTTGTTTGTTTGTTCGTTTGCAGCCTGAGTACCTGGGAATATTATATCATTAACAGAAATCAGAATAGAAGCCAGGACTGGGATGAGAGAAATACTAAGTTTATCACGACATGTTCAGTTTGTGATGACAGCAATTGGAGAAATAAAAGTAATAATTTGAGAACAGGATCAGAACCAGAAGTAAAGTCAACTGCCAATGGTATAAATAGTTAAATATGAATGAGTAAATGTGTTCATCAGGGAAAGAGTCCAATAGGAGGAGAACAGAGACCAAGGACTAAAATCTGGTGAGATGGAAGAGGAATTCAGAGAAGAGATTAAGAAAGAGGACTCAGAGAAGCCAGAGAATTCCATGTGTCATGACAGTCACAGAAATGATAGTTTATAACACAGAATTTCTGCAGAGAACCCAGGTGGTTTGAATAATGCAGTTCAATGCCCCCATTGACCCCTTACCCTCTTACCTTCACAACTAGTTTTTGCTTATTTGTTCATGTGAGGAAACTAGTATATCCAAAATATTTCAGCCACGGTACTGAAGTTTTCTAGAACCCTTTTTAAAAAGTATTCCCCCTCTCTCTCTTTGATTTTTAGATTCTATCTGGACTTTAAATGCCATTCTTTTTCATTCTTTCTCAGTGTCTTAAATCCTACAACAACTAGCATGATGATAACTGAGTTGCCAGGAGCAGGGAATTCCAGCCCCTGCCTATCTCTCTTCTTCACATTATGCAGTGGGTTTAGAACCTGTCTCAGTTGTATGCTAAGCAGAGCCAGCACAGCCTCTGCACCATCCCAAGCATTCATGCATCTGGGTAGTGTGGCCTCAGAAAAACTCCCATGACTGCCCTGATTTTCAAGAGAGGTTTCTACAAGTTAGAGAAAACAAAGCTGTTCTGTTCATGCCCTTTTGTCCAGCCCTGGGAACAACTCGAATCCTGGAAAAGTTGCACATTTTGAAGATTCCCTAGGGTTTTATCATGATTTGGAGGAATGCCATTGTTTAAGTTGTTGCTAATAATCTGAAGTTTTCCCTAGTTAGACTCTAGCTGCCAGGACACAGGAAGAGGAGAGAGAACTGAGAGGGAAGACTTTGCTTTCATTTAACTTGACCTCCAATCACAAAAAGGCCCAGCACATTTTTCCTGAACAACTCAAGCTGGTTTTTCACTCCATCTGACCTCCCAGCAAGAAAGACTTCTTGTTGAACACCTGGGTCCTGCCCTAGCAGTTCTGGGCCCAGTCCTAGCCCTGGCACAACTCTCAGCTGCATGTGCCCTGATCTCTCTTCTCCTTTATTTAAATATAACCATCCAGACTGGAGAGCGTGGCTGGGATAAGAAGGAGCTAATAGACCCCACAGGGTCTGTGGTCTCTGGGATGCCTGGAGATTATGTTTGCCTAATTAGTTCGGCTCCACTATCAGTACGGATAACCCAGGGAGCATCGTGATTGGTTTCACAAAGTTAATGGATGATCTGCCATGAAAACACGATCACCAAGGAGCCAGCCGCAGCTCCAGCTGGAGGCTGAGTCCCAGCTACAGCCTTTCTGCACTTCATCTCACACTTCTTGGGCCTGTATAATAATCCCTCTTGCAGAAGATTTGAGCTTCTCTGTTCCGCAAAATATAAGCAACCCTCATCTTTTCTCCCTTATGCTAAATCCCCATGGCCTGCAGCTGGCTTAATTTGGAACAAGCGCCATATCTGAATGTTCCAAGGTCCTGAAAGAAAGAAGCCCTTAGACCCCCATTACCACTTAGACAACCGAGAGTTAAGCATCATTTAGCTCCAGGCTGGGCCTCTGATAATTCTTCATTACTTCAATTTTTGACACAAGGAGAGAAAGTGCCTCCCAGATCAACAGCACTCTAGGATCCCCTGAATTGGGGAAGGTTAGAAATTTCATTTCTGTGCATTCTGAACTTCGTTGCAATCTTGCTGTTCTTGTTCCTGTGATCTTGCTTGTGGTTGCAATTGTGACTGAGAAGCATATCTCGCAAATGCCACATAAATCTTGGGACAACTTTTAGAGTAGTAAGACTGCCCAGATGACAAGGACCAAAAAGTGGAGCAATGTATATCCACAGGCAGCACTATCGTAAGCATTTTCTGCTTGTTCAGCCTGCCAACTCTTACTGAATATCTGCCCTGTGCCGGGTACTAGTTTGGTTTCTGGGGCTACAATAGTAAATTAGATAGAGCACTTTTCCTTAAGGAGCTTTTACAGTCTAATGGGGAGAGCAGGCCTGTGTCTCATACTTTCTGCCATCCCCTGTCCATTATTCCAGACATGCCATTTATGGGAAGTGGAAGCAGGATAAGGAATGGTTCTGGTTTTTCAACACAAAAGGAAAAAAAATTCTTTGCTTAGTTTGACTCTAGCAGACTGTCTGGAACTTTAGTCCCTAGGATAATTCATCCTGCAATGGTTGTGGCCAGCCTGTGGCTTGCATTTCTATCATGTTACCTGTAGCTTTGATGTGATTGAATAGTAAGTCCAAGCGCAGCAAAACAGCAATACGAAGAGACGCTCACCATGTCCCCAGTCATGAGGAAAATAGACCTGAAATAGTCAATAGTTTTTAGGTATCCGAAAACTCAACTCAAATTGACAAAGACAAAAATAGCTTATTAGCAAATATAACTTGAAAGAATGTAGGTAACATAATGTTGTCATGGTTAGGATGACAGAACTTGGCCAATGTCACCAAGGACTCAAAATTGCTATGTCTCTTTGTCCTGCATTCCTCTCTGTTAGCTAAGTGAAGAAGAGAGCGCCCCTCAGACACCTGAGCAATAACTTAAACAAAAATACCAACTCTTTTTCTTATTTGATGATTTGGTCATATTCCCAAATCTGAATCAATCATTTTGGCCAGGAAATTGAATATGTTACTTGTATTGTGTCACATGTCCAGTGTGGAAGTAGATGTGGTCTCAACATCACCCAAAGCCACACATAACAAATAACAGAAATGAAGTGGTCTCCCAAAAGAAACTGAGGTTAGTATTTTCAGAAGAAAGAATATGGAATGTTAGCTGACTGGGATTGTGGACAGGAACCCACAAATGGCAACTCTAAGGATTTTGATTAGACATGTTGCAAAGTAGGTTATCCTTGTTCATGTTGTTTCCAAAAAGCAGAACAAAATACAAGGTGTCCCTGTAACTGGGTAAAACTAATCAAAAGAGAAACTAGGAATAGTCAATATTCCAAAATTCATAATAGACTTTTAGAAACTGATATGGTTTAGTGGTTACCCACATGATGCTGTTCTCATAAGTGAGTACTCACAAGATCTGATGGTTTTATAAGGGACCTTTCCCCCTTCTGCTCAGCACTTCTCCTTGCTGTCACCATATGAAGGAGAACATGTTTGCTTCCTCATCCACCACGATTGTAAGTTTCCCAAGGCCTCCCCAGCCCTGTGGAACTGTGAGTCAATTAAACATCTTTCCTTTATAAACGACACAGTCTTGGGTATGTGTTTATTAGCATCGTGAGAATGGACTAATACATAAACACAGGACTGAAGGGCAGAAGGGAAGGTGTAAGTTGAGAACAGAAGGCTTCAGTCCTAGGACGACCAGGGCACCCAAATCAGTTACTAAGGCAGGCTCCAGGCAAGGATCCAGTCAACTGAAGGGGTGTGCCAGATGTGGCTGGATTTTATGATAAAACCAAAGTATCAAAATTGGATCATAGCACTGACTCTGACTTGGGCAAGAGTGTGAGGAAGAGTGGAGAAGCCAAAGGTGAAGTTATACTCCCTGAATCCCCACATGAAAAGGTCAAGGTCAGAAGGTTTCAACTGATCTACAGCTGTGGGGACTGTAGCATTTAAAAGATTGATTTGACCCACATCTGCTAGACTCAAAAATCTCATAAAAAATGCATTTCTTGTCTAACTCTGAACTCAGGTTTTCTTGGCTGTTTACTTCCAAATGGGTATCAAATGTTTGGATCTTTGTTGGGAAATGAACTGAAAATCTGAGTCCAAGTCCATGAAATTTTTCTGGTAGGAAATTATCACTCTTGCTCCTCAAAAAAGAATAGAAGTAAAGCAAATATCAGATCAAGGGTGACATATTGGCATGGCAGATAAATGCAGAGACCTGGTTCCAGGCAGACACTGTATGAGCTGTGGTAAGCAGAAGCTTCCTGTGTGGCCTCTGGAATGGTGGTGTTGAGGCATTTGGCACTTTAACTGATAATAATTCCTAGATAGTACCCTCCTGGCAGTGGAGGCAGCCACTTGTCCCAAAGTCCTCCACAGCTAAGACCTTTCCTGTTAGCAGACTTTGTAGGAAAGGTGCCCCTTGCTCTTTGGTATCTCAGACAACCCTGGACAGCATCTAGACCTTCCACCACTCATCATCCCCTCAGGCTCTCAGCCACCTCTGAGAAATGCTGAGTCCATCACTCCTTCAAAGACCTGGTAGCTGGAGGATGCGGTTAAGTCCCAAATTCTACACAGCACAGGGACCCAAGTGCAAATCAAAATGGTCCAGTAAGGCTGGGCACAGTGGCTCATGCCTATGATCCCAGCACTTCAGGAGGCCCAGGCAGGAGATTTGCTTGAGCTCAGGAATTTGAGATCAGCCTGGACAAAAGAGTAAGACTTTATCTCTACAAAAAATTTTTTTTTAAATTAAGCATGAGTAGCACGTGCCTGAGAGGCCAAGGCTGAAGGATCACTTGAGTCCAGAGGTCAAGGCTGCAGTGAGCCATAACTGCACCATTGCACTCCAGCTTCAGTGACAGCACAAGATCCTGTCTAAAAAATTTTTTTAAAAGAGATCCGTTAATCTTGGTTATCTGATATCATTCAAGATATATCTTTAAACTAAATTTTAAAAGAGTAACTTCGGGTTACATTAGGGTGCTACATGACCTATAGAAGTCATTCAGAAAATATATCCTGAGTAAACAAAAAATCATGACAAAATTACTAATAATACAATTTACACAAGATTTCTCTTTGTCTCTTTCTCTCTGTCTCTCTCTCTCTCTCTGTCTCTCTCTCTCTAAATATATATATATATATATATCTCACACGCACACACACACATCACACAATTCTTCATTTCTACCAAGCAGTCTCTGCCCTACATAACGTAAGAGAGCAGAAACATGATTTCCACTGCTACTTTGTCATCTCTGGGACACAACCTCTGATGAGAGACCACCCATTCAGCCAAAGAACAGTATCCCACTTCTCCAGCCTCATAAAAATATAAACCTGATAGCAACCTCGAACCTGCTCAAGCAGATTGGATACGAGCTCTCTCTGCAGTTAATTTCTGAAGCTTTGATAAGGCCTCAAGTCTATTTTTCTCTTTAAGATCCATTGCCACGCATCACCTTGAAGAACTGTTTTCCCCCCACACAGATATAATCTAAAATGAAAAATGAAGTGCATTTTAGATCTGTATGCCTACAAAACTGTGTTCTCCCATTTACAATTCAGGGAAATGTATTTTTCTGAAATTAGACTGTGGAGTATTTTTGGTAGTGAGTCTCCCATGTCACCCTCCCTATAAACCAAGTTCCTTCATGATTTGCAGTCACTGAGGAGGGATGAAAGTGAGGGTTCTCAGGGACACTGGGTCTGACATCCACTTGAGGGGTCTGGCATTCCTCTTTGGAAACAGTCAATGATGTTTGCAGAGTTGTAGAAATTTTTTAAAAATTCAATTAATTCAGTAGCAGGTAATAAAAATTCAAAGGCAACTCACCAGTTTATGAGGCTAAATGACAGAGTTATTATGTGTCCTGTCAAAAAAGAAGATCACGCTTTCTTTTTTTCTTTACCAAGAAGTTGCACAACGGATATTCTTTAGACGCTTTCTTTTCCTCACTTTTGGTTGGAAAAACAAGAGTATTATTTTGCCCTCAGTGAAACAAATACATCATTTCATCTGCAATTGTTTGGTCAATTGGCAAGGGTAAGAATAGGCAGGAAACAGAAAACTTTGCCTTGTGGCCTAATTATTTCTTTCTATTTATGTGTGTAGCTACCCTCAGCATCGTAGTTAGTACTTGTATGCCAATCAATTAAAATGTTCTATTTTCTGAAACAGTAGGAACTTCTAAAGTTAAAAAAAAAAAAAAAAAACACTGTGATTTCAAAGTATAGCAAGGAATCTACATTAACCCCATATCATAGTTCACAAAGAGATATCCCAAGTTTAGCACAATTTCTGACACAGAGCAGGTATTTGGCAGATATTTGTTGAATAGTTGAATTGAGCAGCAGCAGCCTAAGGTGTATCGGCAGGTATGAAACACTTGTGAAGAGGATATTCTTCTCTATAAAGTACTTCAGAGGGCACCTGATGAAACCTATTGCAGAGGGAAGCCCAGGAGTCATTCGGGGAGAATCAGAGGCTGGAGGCCTTGTACCAGCAGTCATTTGTTACTGTTAAAGTGGCCCTAATTTGAACCTACACTAGTATGACCTGAGGAATTCTGAGTGGCAAAACAAGAAGAGAGATGGACCTTTCTTCATCTTTACTGACAGAGGAATTGTGAAAGATACTTTCCACTGCGTAAGAGCATGAGGGTAGACCTGTGTCTGGCTCTTTCCTGTCGAACACTAGAGCCCTCCTTGCCCTACTCAGATAGCAAAGAGTACAATGAGGGCCTAATTAGGGCTCCACTCAGACATCTTCCTTTCATGTTTTGATCTATACCCACCAAAAAGTAATGACCAGGCCTCTTATGCAACCACACCCAGTTTAAAACCTAGGCTGTGAGAGCTCTTGTCTTAAAATTTTCAGACAAAAATTGCAATTAACCACTAATAACCATTTTGAGCATTTAAGTTTTGACCGAAGCATAAACCCTTGATGAACAAAGCTTCCAATTTCTGACAAGCAATGACTAGAGCCTCACTTGCTATGGACGTCCCAAAGTCTCGCCTGGTATGCTACAAAAAGCAGATACAGTTCCTCTATGAACATGACCTGTCTTCCAGGCTCACTAAGGAGTGGCAAATCATAACCATATAGGATCTTAAAAGAAATCCAGAATCAGGGGATAAATATCATGGGATTAACATTTTGTGGAAATTATCTGAGGCAAAGATATATTCCTACTAAACCTCAAGAAAATGCCTCACTTAAAGGACTACAATACTGGTTCCAGACGTTTAGATTAAAGTTCCAGGGTACATTGTTTCTATCTCCCAGTTACTTGGTCCGGTAGCTTGTTTTGGGCAGGTCCAGCTTATCACACAAGGGATTTTAGTATCCTACTGCTTAACCATTAATAATAACAAAAATAATACAGTTATGGGCCGGGCGTGGTGGCTCAAGCCTGTAATCCCAGCACTTTGGGAGGCCGAGATGGGTGGATCACGAGGTCAGGAGTTCAAGACCAGTCTGGCCAAGATGATGAAACCCTGTCTCTACTAAAAATACAAAAATTAGCCGGGCATGGTGGCATGCACCTGTAATCCCAGCTACTCGGGAGGCTGAGGCAGGAGAATCACTTGAATCTGGGCGGCGGAAGTAACAGTGAGCCGAGATTACGCCACTGCACTCCAGCCCGGGTGACAGAGCAAGACTCCGTCTCTAACTAACTAAGTAAATAAAGTTTTAAATTAGATCTAATTGAAAGATCTTTCATTTGTTCAGGGGCAAAACTGGGGTGCGTGGGGATATGTGGGTGAGTGGAGAGTGAATGGGAAGTAGGCATTGCAAAATAGAATGTAAAAGATTGAGACCTCAGGAGACTGACATTTCAGATCCATGTTGTACCAGACTAGTGATCCTCAGCTGTAGTGGGACTCAGAAAAGTCACAGTAGCCTAAAATAAGATGTGGGTCACTCAGGAAGGGTGAAAATGCTACCATTTAATCACCAGGACTGCATAAGTGAAACCATGCAACGTTCTGTGATGTTCCCACTCCTGTCTAGTGTTATTTCCTGGCAGGAAAGGGCTGATAAAGGACATGCTTTGAAAACCATACCATTGTTGTAAAGAGAAAACTGTGGGCAAGAAATGTTGGAGCACTGGGGAGGAGGGGCAGAGGAAAGAACATCTGGGGGCCATACATGACACTGCTGCAGATTTATTCCTCACTAAGCCCACTGTTGTATCATTTTACCCTTCCAGAAAATGGAGATAAAGCGCTCACTTATAATACCTTACCAAGGGAAGCTTCATACATTAATGTAAAATATTTTGAAAATGTCACATAAAATCTATTGTAGAAATACAAGATGTTACCAATGATTTTTCTCTAGCAGGATATGCCAGAGGGGAATCGCCTCCAACAGAAATGGAATTGTAGTTTCTAGCCCCCCTTGCTGGACAATCAATGTAAAAACATCAGTTTCTCAAGCTTCCAGCTGCACAGCAGATGTTAGTGGTAGAGAAGGTTGGGGCAGTGCAAACTGGTTTGGCTCACCCGTCAGAACTCTTGTTCACAGCCTCATTTCAAGAGATCTCACTGGGTTCCCATTTCGGCTGAGAGTATTTAGAGGGAAAGACTGCCCTGTCTCCCTTCCAAGTAGAGAAAAATAATAATAATAAAGCTCATCAGAAACCAACATCATATTCCAATGTTTTTAAGTGAGCCATGGCATTTTTATAACTTGTCTGTGAGATTTCATAACCACATTCAGAAACACAGCCTCTATTGGGGTAGCGGTCCTAACACAGAAGAGGGAAGGAGATGGAAGGTAGTCACATCTAACCAAAACAATAGGGAACATTCGAGTAATGTCATTACTGAGATGGAAATGGTGGCCGGGACAGTGGGCTTTAGTCACTCACATGATCTTATGAGAGGTACCATCCGATCTTTGATAACGACACTGACACACTCCGAAAGAGAGACTGATATAGGATGCTTTTAACAGGGGCTCTTCTCTCTTCTCTGCCACCTTCTTACATGTCTAAAAGAGGTTAGTGAACCGAACCTTTGAAGGACATTTTGAAGGCAGCAGACACAGCTTGAATGTTGGGTGGTTGTTTTTTAATGGACTTGTCAGCAGCCGTTCTCATTTGCAATAGAATTCCTTTTCTTTCCTACCCTTTCTCAGGTTTGTGTTTTCCCAGTGCTGTGCCAATGCTGAATAATTTACAAGGATAGAAAAAGAAAACTGTCACTATCACAGTCCCAGGGCTCTCCACTCACTCATCTGTCACATGGTCAAATGTCACTGGTGCCATTATTTGTGAGGGGTGAGATTAACGCCACGTAGCTACTTGCCTTGTTTCTTTCCCTATTGTTAATGGTACTGAACTCCAAATGTATTTTTTAGAAGAACTGGTGGCCATTTCCGCAACAAATGTCCCACCTAAGGAAATCCAAGTAACTGACCTCCCCATTCCATCTCACCCTTTCATCTGTCTTCATCTGTTTCTTCTTATCTGGCATTTCCACCCACAGCATAAAAATGCAATCTAGTTAGAACTATATTCAGAAGAAATGCCAGCATTCAAAGTGATCCCAGTCGTGTTGGTTCTGTTCCTTATTAGGAGAGAGAGAGAGAGAGAGAAAAAAAAAAAAGAGGCCATCCTGGTTGCAATAATAAAGAGTCACAGTGAATCACAGAAGGAGCCGACAAAAGATCCCCTGCACACAGATGGCACTTTGCAGAAGGGAAATCAGAGGCATGGCACTCAGGGGAATTACCAAAGTGCAGAAATGCGAGGATCAACATTTTTTTATTCTTTATTAAGAGAGTGAAATACCGGTATCGATTACATAAAAGAAAAAGAGAAAAAATTATAAAATTCTAATAATCATTTAGTTTTAATGTAATAAAGAAAACAAATGTTACATAGGTAGATGCTGACATTAACTCATCAAAATTTATTGCTGTGTTCTAAGCATGGAAGAACTCCCATCCCTGATTGAAGACCAGGCTCTCCAAAGAATGGTGAAATGTGTAAAATTCCTATCTATTGGTGTCTCAAGTGCGAATATTCAGAAATAATAATTATAGCTCATGTCAATCAAGTACCTAGTAAATGCTTTAAATGTACCATTACCGTTAACGCTCATAAAGATTGCTACTATTAGTACCCCCATTTTATAGATAAGAAAACTGAGGTACAAAATGTTTAAGTAAATGATCCAAGTAAGTGGTAGTGAACCTGAGACTGGTCATAGAGTAAGACACTAAACTTCTATTTGAAAAATGTGTATCTACACACTACTGAATAATTGAGGGAAGATTGAAAAATTTAATTCACTCTTATGAGCTTGGGTCAGGTTAATAGCCTTACAAGGCCTATACCATTTGTTTCTGCCTCTCCTCGTTTGAGTGCCAACTGACTGAATTAAATGCTTAAGAATTAACTTGCTCCTGTCCTGTTGAGTGAGCTATTTGAAGTGACTAGAATTTATTTGCTTCCTGCTCTTCTTCACGACGTATGATTGGATCTCGGCTCTGGTTCATTAACAGGTAAGCTACAGGTACGAGTTATCCTGTCCCAACTTAAATTCTCATCCTTGAGTGTTTCTTTGTGTTTCCTTTTGGTTTGCTTTGGGGAAAATCCTGATATCTTATCTCAGGTGATACCTTAGAAAGGTAGATAAAAATACAGAGCAGCTCTGATCCCACTAGCTGCCTTAAAAGGGCAGGGAGAAATTGAGGAGATCTGCTATCTTATTCACCACTAGCAGACAAGTGCTCTCAGAGAGCTACAAAGGCAAAATCCCCAAGGAACCTACAATAAAGACACCTGGGTCATCTTGTGGAGCGACGCCAGCTGAAACCCAGCGGCTGTTTCTGTGAACATATAAAATGACCTGGAGAATCCAACTTCACCCAGAACACACTGATCACTTTTTCTAAATGTCATATGAAAACCTGAAATTTCAAGGTAAAGATCTGGAACCTTCTATCTCTTAGTTACAGGGACAGAGATTGGCAAAAATGCAGTCCTCTGGGATGTTATCAAGTCCATGAGCAAATGGATGCTGCATGTGGAAAGAGACTTCAGTGAACAGATTCGGCACATAGATAGTCATTTGCTCCAACTGATTTCTATTTGTGCTGATGGTGACGCCAAGTCATCAGATCTGATGGAAAATTATCAATCCATAGGCACAACTAGTGGTGGATACAGGTGCTTTGGAACTAAACAATTGCTAGATTTGTGGTTCCTTCACATTGAACCAATCTTTTCTAATTCCAGATAATTAGAATACAAAAGAAAAAAAAAACTTAAAAAAATAGTCATGCAAAGTTGTTGTAGGAAACTACTAATGGTTACCCTTAAAGGTTTTTTTAAATGTAGGTATTTTTGGAGAAAAATTGAGCCCATTCTTGCAAACGCAACAACTGCTGAAAACAAAGTTTATAAATTGTACTGTGATCCCTGATCCCTTGAACAACAAAAGGAGGCAACATAAGCCTTCTTGTATAGGCTCACTTAAGAATCAACTTTTGCAATATTGTTGGCAATAAAATACTACTGTCATTAAACCTCAAGAGAAAATGTGATTTGAGAAAGCTGTAAGGGCTCTTTGTAAAGAAAATTCCAAGAGCACTGAATGCCCATGAGGTCTTGCTTCAACTTCCAAAATTTCTCTTATTTCGAAGTTTCTGACAAAGTTCCCTTAGCATTCTTCATGGGACTGGCTTTTATATTTTCTAGGCCAATAAACATGTCTTGATGGAAAAACAATTGTTTAAGGGGAAATATTAAAGAATTTATGTTGAAAGTCATTTCAAAAGATTCATTATCTGGCTTCATTGTCTGGCAGAATCTTAACTTTCTGAGCCCTTTAGTGTGTAAATAATTCTTTACTTCACCAAGGAAATCCACAAAAATTGTCAGTGAAAGCCAAACACATAGATTCATTCATTCATTCAACCAAAAATGATTATCATTGCAGATATGACATGCGAGTCACTCTACTATACAAAAGTGATCAAAAGGATAAGATACAATTCTAACTTAAAGAGGTTTTAATTCTACTGGGAGAAAAGAACACACAAACTGAAAAACAAAACATGTTATGTAAAATAATGGAAAGAGAGCCAGAGTATTATGGGTAATACCAGACTCAAGATTTTCTGTGATTTTTTTTTCTTTTTTCTTTTTTTTGGCCTGGACTGGGTCACTTGCCTTTGCATAACATAACCAGGGGTATCATTTTAAAAATGAGTATAGCCATTTCTGTAGAAACCTCTACTTTCAGAGAGGAAGTTTTAAAGTATATTAACGTATTTATGTGTGACAACGAATATGGCCTACTAACAGCAAAATTAATCATTCATTAAAGCAAACTTGAAAAGAATGCTCACTTAATAACATACTTTTATTTATTATATAAAGTTACATAATTCATAATTTTTAAACATTTATACTCACCTTCATACACATTAGTGAGGTTGTAATGTATATTTGATTTCTCAGTTCAGGCATCAGCAAGCTACCCTCAGCATACCCAGGTGTGCGAACGTTTTCGATCAAAGAAGGTCTTAGTAAAAATAGGATCTTGAAGGGAATGATAAGTATTACTAAAAAATAATTTGGGAACAACTGAATTGTACACTTTGTAGGGCCCTTATGAAAGGTCTGTACTATGGTCTGAATGTTTATGTTGGCTCCTTTTGCCTTTCCACTATGTGAGGATGCAGGAAGAAGACACCATTTATGAAACAGAGAGTGAGCCCTCACCACACAATAAATCTACAGGAGCCTTGAACTTGGACTTTTTAGCCTCCAGACTGTAAGGAAGGAATTTCTATTGTTTTTAATTACCCAGCCTAAGGCATTTTGTTATAGAGGCTCAAATGGACTAAGACATTCTGTCTATAGTCATATACACATATGTATAATATACATGCACATTCATGCTGACCCTAAGAATCATAAAGATCAATCTTTCATACATGCTGTCACCATAGGTCTCAGATCCTTCAATGTAGTCTCGATTCCAGATATTCTCTCTAATTGTCAGACTGTGCCAGAAAATGTGTCCATATTTGGAGTTTTAATGTGTATGTATTAGTTTGTTTTAGAAAATATTATTGATTTTAAAATTATTGTTACTAAAGTAATAGGCATTCCAAGAGAGCAAGCTTCGGTTCATGGTCATTAATTGTGCAGTAGGATTATGTGGAACAAGATGGAAATTATATATAGCATTGGTAACATGTGTTCCTAGAAATTCATTAACACATGGATTTTTGAAATATGAAAACAGCAATCTGCTTGAAGGTTTTCATAGTAGTCAAAGATCAGTATGGACATTTGCAAGCCTTCCCGAAGATGACTGGACAAAATAATGGGAGTGAATGTTATTATTTTCTTTCACTGGAATATTTCTTTTGTCTGATTAGTAATGTGGATACTGTGAGCTTCTGAAAGAAAAAAAAATCTTTCCAAACAGATGGAATTCATTTAAATAAGAAAAGTAAGAGGAGTGCAGACAGAAGCGCATGGCTCTTGCTATTATCATATGAAAGTACTGTCTAGATCATATGACTAACAGCCAAGCAAGCCAGCTATGATGTCCCATGTTATAATAGTCCACCGCTGAACATTTCACATGGGCCATGTGTGGAGTTTTTAAACCTTTCTGAATTTTATGAAATACTGCATTACTATTATTGGTGTTATTATAGTTATCAACTTACTTCATATTATGTTTATTTTGACAAACTTTAAATTATCATACAGATGTTAATATCCACAATTTAACAAAGCAGATGCACCACATACTCGTAAAATAAGCTCCACGTGGTTAAGGTTGCAATTCACCTCTGTTCTTTAACCAGCACTATCACTCAGTAACAGGGCTAGCCATCTCCATGTATGTATGTGTGTATGTGTGTGTATGCATCTAAAGTAATAATGGATTAGGATTCTTTCATTGCAATAGAAGAGGAACCAAGTTTATTTAACTTTAGAAAGAAAGGGGCATTGCTAATTAAGACACAAAGATATCCTATGTCTTAATCTGAGCGTCTTCTCTGAAAAATCTGCTTACTCATTCTCTCTCTTTTGACTCTTTCTCTGCCTTCCAGCAACATGTGGATTTATGATGACATCCTATAGCTCCTGGGTTAAGGCTTTGTCATTCAACAAACCAACTTAGACTGGACTCCTTTTTTCATCCCAATTTGAAAATGCCTGGAAAAAGAGTTTGATTGTTTGAGCTTAGGTCAAACAAAGTTATTGGACTTCTAATCCAATAACTTTGGTAAAGGGGGTAGGATCCAGAACAAATATGGCTCCTGAGATTGCCAGGCATGTAAATAAGAGAAGCATTAAAGAGTCAAAAGGCATCTTTATAAGCAAGGCAGACTATTCCAAATGTTACAGTCATAAATAACTAATAATGTATGGCAATTTATATTTTTCAAAGATGTCATATGTATTTTCAAATTTTATCTCATTTGATCCTCACAACACCCTTCAGTAGATGTAGATATCATTATTCTTATATTTTAAACGAGGAAACAGAAAGTACAAAGACTATGTGAATTGTCCCAGTGACGCAGCTGGACTATGAAGAAGGAGCTACTACTAAATCTCAGGTTTTCTGATTTGAAATTCAGCACTCTTGTTCCTGTTCTATGGGAACAGCAGTTTCTGATTTTGTCAGAGTATGAAAAAAACTTGAAAACAGGTTTCTGATCTTTATTTTTTTTTCCTAAAATAGGACCTCTACTTTCTTTCCTGAGAAGGTTCCCCTCCCCACACTCTGACCAAATGTAACTGGGATTCCTCCAGTGATTCTCCCACATGTGGTTACAGGCAATTTACCAACCAGATTTACCATGAAGGGTCTGCTTTATTCAACTTTTCCTGCCATTGCTTTCTTCATTAATTCCACTGCCACTGATGGGCTCTGAAGACACTCATTTTTGCCTCCATAGGCAGAGACCATCCTTGGGTGGCAGATATTCTTTCCAAAGGAGCTGTGTCTGCTGTTTCCAGAACTGCCTTCTTTGAAGTGCAGAGCCTTGCTGAGATTCCTGTGAATGAAGTAATGGCCTTCAATGCCTCTCATCACACCGTTTCACCTGTGCCGTGATGCACCTCTGCTTGAGCCAAGTCTCACCAGGTATGTCAAATGTAAATTTCCTCTTTTAATTCTGACCTCTCTCTTAATAGCATCTCCAATAAAGTAAGAGAGAACATATAGACAGGAAACATGATGTTGGACATCCCTGGCACCTCTCTGTCTCTCCCATGTACTACTTTTCTTTCATTCATTCTTCACCCTTTCATGTATTCATTCACCCAGAAAATGATTCTTGTTTAGTGCTCACCATGTGCCGTGTGTCGAGAGACACAGTGGTCAACTGGAAAGTCAAGGTTTTTCCCCTCATTGGGCTCAATTCTAGTTAAGAGAGGGTAGGGAAACCAAACACATGAACAAATAAAGAGAATAATTTCTGATAGGAAGAAAATATATCAGGGTATTGGGGATGTTAGTAACTAGTGAGGTAAAGGGGAAACTTAGTTGGGTCTCTTTTGAGGAATCGGCAATCTATAAATCCGATTTATGTAAAACATATCATTTTTGCAAAGATAGGCAAGTGGAAAACTTCAGGCCAAGGAAAGAATGAGTATAAAGGCTTTGAAGAGGAAATAGCTTGGTGTCTTTGAGGAAACAGAAGACTAAAATCTTAGGAGAGTAGTGAGAGGTAAGGTCAGAAAGGTAGAGAGAAGCTAGGTCTTGGAGAGTTTTGTAGTCTACAGGAAGAAAGTTAAATCTTATTCTAAGTGCAATGAAAAAACACCGAAAATTTTTCAGCAGATAGCGTAACAGCTTTAAATGATCATTCTGACTATCGTAGGGAAAATAAAACATTGGCATTAAGAAAACCCTATTCCTTCCTTCCTTGTACCATAAATAAATGAATAAATTCTCACGAATATAAAAGTCCTGCAAATACTTGCTTGGGAAGAAGAGGGATGATTTGCTGTCTAAATTGAAGTACTGGATGAGATATGATTCTTCCACCTGTATACATCAGCACAACTTTTTGAATCCACAATATATGCCGAATTATACATTTAGCACTGGAAAGATAACCTAAGCAGCATGCAGGGCCTATCCTCCAGGCGATTTCAGTCCAAAAGAAGGTGCAGACAAGAAAAGAAACAATTTCAATTCAGTGTTATATTAGTTATATCTTGCTGTGTTTCAAACCACCCCAAACTTAGTGGCTAAAAATAACATTCACTTATCATCTCACAATTTCTGTGGGTAGAGAATTTGGGAGTAACTTAGCTAGGTTGTCTGGCTCAGGGTCTCTCCTAAGATTGCAAGCAAGATGTTGACCAGGGTTACAGTCATCTAAAAGTTTGACTGGAGCTTAAGAATCTGTTTCCAAGATGGCGCCCTCACACAGCTCTTGGCTGGAAGCCTCGGCTCCTTGTCATGAGAACTCTTCATGAAGGTGTTTGAATTCCTTCATGACGCAGCAGCTAGCTTTCCCCAGAGAAAGCAATCCAAGAGATTGCAAGAATGAACACACAAGGTCTTTTTATGACCAAATCTTGAAAATGGCACTCAGTGACTTCTACTACATTCTATTCTTCAGAAGCAAGTCACTCAGTAGAACCCAAACTCAGGACAGGAGAATTAGTTTTCACATTAGGGAAGGAAGGGGTAGCAAAGGGTTATGGGGCATCCCTTAAAATCACTATCCACAAATGTGATAAAGTAATGCTATGCAGGCAAATAGTGGCATCCTTAAATTAGACTTGGAGAATTTGAAAAGCCTTCCCACAGGAAAGTTAAGACTGGGAATAGTAAGTGAAGAAGGTTCAAAGAACACCTTAGGCAGAAAGAATAGTTACGGAAATGTCTGTCCAAATAAGAAAGGGTGGTACATCAGAGAAATGGCAGTGCAGCATCTCACTGAATCTCTGAAGTTACCGGTTGTTGCAGGGCCCTTCATTTTATACACCAACAAGAAACAAAAATCGCTGCCACTTAAATGTGACAAATTATTGATGGTAAAGCACATCTTAATTTTAGAAGTGTGAAGATATGAAATGAAATCAAAGGGCAACTTGGAATCAATGAAATTGGTAGTTTGCTGTTGAAAGGGCTTAGAATAAGGTAGGAGAGTGTGGAGTTTGAAGCTGGAAAGCTAACATGGGCCAGATGATGAGTGTATCAGGTCATTCATGTGTTCATATAAAGAAATACCTGCAGCTAGGTAATTTATAAAGAAAAGAGGTTTAATTGGCTCGTGATCTGCAGGCTGTACAGGAAGCATGGTACCAGCATCTGCTTAGCTTCTGGAGCAGTCTCAGGGAGCTTTTATTTATGGTGGAAGGTGAAGCAGGAACAGGCACATTACATGGTCAGAGGAGGAGCAAGAGCAGAGGGGAGGTGCCACACACTTTTAAATGACCAGATCTCGTGCGAACTCACTATCACAAGGACAGCACCAACGGCATGGTGCTAAACCATTCATGAGAAATCCACTGCCATGATCCAATCACCTCCTACTAGACACCACCTCCAACACTGGGGATTATAATTTGGCATGAAAATTAGAGGGGACATATGTGCAAACTACGTCAGTGCGGGATCCTAGAAGCCTCTAAGTTTAGTTTTTAGCCTATTGTCAGTGGGAAGTCTTGGAGGTTTTAAAACAATAGCAAGTACTCAGATCTGTATTTTAGAAAGATCACTGTGGCTGCAGTGCATAAAATAACTTGAAGGAAGGCAAGGATACCAGTTAGGTGTTGGTTGTATTAAAGATCCAGAACAGAAAAGATGGTGACTTGAACAAAAATTAGTGACAGTAGATGGATTGCACATATATTAAAGAAAAAAATCAACCAGAGCTAGTGATTAATTGGATGTGGGGGTGGGAGAAAAGAGAGTGGGCTCTATAATATTAAAACACTGCACCTCCATAAATTTTACACAATGACAATATGTAGAGTTTTAATACCATTCTGATTGTTATTAATTACCATTATTGGCATCATTATTCTTATCACTTCATATTTTATTATCTTGCTGGGACTAGATGAATTCATGTTATTTAGAGAGACAGCATGATATAGTGAAAAGTGCAGGGTCTTGGGAGACAAAAGAAAGGTTGTTATGCAATGCTGCCCTGATCCTGTAGTAGCAAGTGAATTTGGGCAAGATGTATGACTTCTCCAAGACTGTTTTCTCACCTTTTAAATGAAGATAGCAATTTCTTCTCTGCTGGTGAAACAGGGAAAGTTTATGTTAAGTGTCTGACTTAGTGCTTCATTGCTTGACATACAGTGGGTGCTCAATTAATGGTCGCTATTATTATTACATTCATATAGCACTTAATTTGACAAGCCAAATGACCATTTAGTTGGTTATTTTTCAGAGCAATTTTTTTGAAATAGTGGAGAAGATAATGAAAATGGATGAAGCCATTAAGGCAGGTGAGTGATAGACGGATTCACATTGTAGCTTCTACCCTACCATGGGTATTACAGAGAAATAATCATACATGTTTAAGTTCAACAGTCTATGGGCAGAGTATTCTGCCTATGGGTAGCAGATCATTTTGCAAAGCATGTAAGACTCTAATTTTTCCACAATTAGGCAGGTTGTTAAGGGGTATTTTATAAATTTTTAAAGACAAGTTTCAATGTCAAAGAAGTTTAAGAAATGCTGGGATTTGTTAAACCAGTTCCTTTTCTGCAGAATTTACCAAAGCTTTAAATATTCTGAAGTGTGCTATAAATCTCCAAGAAGGGAGATAAGATGCAGCATCTTCCAAACTTATTTGATGATGGAACTCTTTTGAGACTAGTTTTCCACAGAATACGCATTTGGGAAATTTTGCAGCAGACTGTATTTTCTTGAATATCTGCATCTTGTATGCATCCTGTCTCTACCCTACTTTAGAAATAGCCACCATATCTGAGCAACACAGTAAAAAGATCTTTTTTCATGACTCAGGAAAAGAGAATCTTAACAGCACCCAAATCTAAGGACCTTTTTTAAAAGATTATTTGACATTGATTGTCAGAATTTTAAAAAGAAACAATAAAATTCATGGAAAGTATTGAAAGGTTAACCATTCCCATTTTATTTTTATAAGTATATAAAATAAGATAAATAACACCTAGAGGTAACAAGATTGTATATCAATTTAAGGTACAAAAAAGCTTTTTCATATATGTATTCAGATCAAATGGAAGCTATGAAGATGCCAAAACAATCAATACTCATCTTTAAAAGTGTGCATCTATATATCTTTCTTAATTATTTATTTGGAATGTATCAGATACATAAGGATATAGTCTTATATATATCTGCTAACTACAGCAGTGTACATAGAATTCTGGAATATCACAGAAATCAGAGTAAACTAAGCAATAGTACCCAGAAAAAAAGAAAAGGATAGCAATCAATAGTTGGCTACTAAGTATTATTTTCAAGTAATACTGGTTTTAACATCAAATTTAATATCTGTGGTTGACAAAGGGTTAAAGAGGTCAGTCTAGTTAAACACTAACTCATGCTCCATCCCAGAATACCTCCGAAGGTAGCCTCACTTTCCTTGGCCAACCTCACTGACAAGGCTGAATAGCCTTATGCTTGATCCTGGGCACTTTACGGTATGGTTTTCTGTGTTGGTCTGTGCCTTTATTAGCCTATCAGTCATCTTAGTTTTGATTTGGGGATTTCAATGTATGACCAGCATATTTTCAATTGATTCCTTTACATGCTTTATAGAATTAATTTTTGTTCCCAGGAACAGAATTATAATGAACCCTTCATTGCTCCGAAATCATGTTGTTGGTGTTACAACAGGCTATCTACATATTTCTGGAAAGGTAATGGCTCCATGTAGCCCACTCACTTGTTTTTGTTGTTTTTCTTTTTTACTCTTGAAGCAAGTCTTTGTGTCAATTTTCAGAAGTATATGTACTGTACATTAGATTCTGTCCAACAAGCTCTCCCTGTGCAGTGATCCCTCGTATCATTGCTACAAATTGTCAGTGCCCCAGTGAAATGAAGATATTGATTTCTCCGTAACTCCCTTCACCACCTCCATAGGAGGCTCTTTCTGTGGATGCAGAAAACGCATTAAAACCCCATGCTGTCATGAGGTAGATTAATGCCCTTGTGTCACAGCTCTCCTTGGAAACTGCATCAAACACCAAGCATTAGAACTGAATTAGAAGCCACAGAGACTTTTGAGTATCTCAAAATTGCCACTGTCTTCTGTCCTATGTGAACAATAGATCCATTTGCAAATAGAGCCATGAAAATGAAAATGCCTGAGGACAGGAATGCATAGATGCCCTTGGGTCAGGTCCTCACACACTAAGCAGAGTGGACTGCCTTGTGGATAGTGAATTAAGCAGCATAATCAAACTGGGTAAGAAAGGCAGAGAACTGGAGATGTCAGACACCTGAAAGCGCTTTTGAAATATAACACAATAAAATTATGTATAAGAAAAGAACTGACTTACCTGAGTGACTTCTTGTCGCATCAGAGGTTCCATTGTCCTGAAACTTTATCTAATACCTGCTTCCTGATCTCAGCTTTCTGGGATAACAGCTTTTGCTACTTCCTGGCTAAACCTTCATTACTTGCTTGTTATTCCTTGGCACTCATCTTCACTCAGGGATGCCTGATAAACCTGTCAGTTGAGCTTATTACCTGCCTTTGTATTTTTATTATTAATTTATCATGTCCCTAATTTTAGACCAGAACACTTTAAGCAGATTTGGCATTTCTGCCACTATATAAACCATTTCTCTCTGCTTTCCTTATAATAAAAAAAAGAGCTTCTCCTTCTAGACTGAGAGACTGTGTCCATTCTTTCCCTTAAGAACAGAAATAAGGCTGGGTGCAGTGGCTCATGGCTATAATCCCAACACTTTGGGTGGTCAAGGTGGGAGGACTGCTTGAGCCCAGGAGTTCAAGGTCAGCCTGGGAAACATAGGGAGACCCTGTCTCTACAAAATAATAATAATAATAATAATAATAAATTAGCTGGGTGTGGTGGCATGCTCCTGTGGTCCCAGCTACGTGGGAGGCTGAGGTAGGAGGATCACTTGAACTGAGGAGGTTGAGACTGTAGTTATAGCACCACTATACTCCAGCCTGGGTGACAGACGAGACCCTATCTCAAAAGCAAACAAACAGAGAATAAAATTAACATATTTTAAGGACCATATTTGAGTAGCACAGACCATACATGATGATAATGACTATAAAAATCCCAATGATGTATTCATTAAAATAAAAATGTTAAAATAATTTTAATTATGTGGACATCAAGTACTTTAAAGCAATTGATTATTTTATTCTTATTTATTCTGATATTTTATTAAAGTAATATAGGCATGTGGTGAAACATCAAATAAGGTGAAAAGATTTGGAATGAAAAGCAAGTTTCTCCCTTTTACTACTGCCTCACCTCATCCTGGCCCATTCCCTCATCCATGTCCCCAAAGCCAATCACATATGATTTGGGGGAGCTTTAGTTCCTTTGGTGTTTTTGCCAATCCCTTTCAATGATAAATTCCATCTGCAGTTTCCTTCTTATTGACCTCAGGATTCATCTGTTGGCCATGTGTTATGATAACCAGGGGAAGCCTACTTATGCCACACAGATCCATTACTTCTTTCTCATTTTTATTCCAACAAATTACAGCTCTATTCCCAGTTTTTTCGAGGTTACCTCTGATTCCATCAATGTTCTCCAATTTTGAATTGCACAATTGTAAGTTATTTTAAATCTTCAGATGTGACAGAGGATATTTTTTCTTATTTGTATATATTTGTTTTAGAATGAAATTTTATTTTGGGCAATTGCAACATTTCAGGACAACTTTTGAAACATACCTATAATTGCATTACAACACAAAATGTGAGCAAGTAAAATCGAAGCTTGATTAAAATGAGGGCTGGAATGCAAAAGTTAAATAAAGAGCTTAAATGGTGAAAAAAACAAATTGGATTTCTAAACTTACTTTCACTTTGATCATCGAAGGTGTTATATATTACATTTTGATAGCTCAGAGAGTGACTCAAGTGGTAAATTTATAGAGTATCATTCCATTTAAATGAACAGCAGGATGTATTTGCAGAAACAGATTAATGTTTCTTGGAAATTTATTAACACCTGCTTGTTTTTCTACACTCCCGTTGCTATGTGGTTTTCTATCTATCATATGTAAATTCCATTCTTATTTTTTAAAATAAAAGGTAATTAAACTGAAAGATCTGTTTCACACATTACAGCTAGTGAGGAGCGCAGTCAAATGTAGTCTGTGCCCCATTGTTAAGAAGGATGATGAGGCATTTTGGAAAGCCTGAGCATGGAACGCAAGAGGGCAGCAGAAAAGGATTGTTTCTTCTTTCTCGCTCACTATTAAGTAGGTACATTAACTACATCTACCCAAATTGAAAAGGAGAAGAATTCTCCCGTGGAGTTTGCAGCCTCCACTGCTGCTGATAAGGAAGGTTTTGGAGATATTTGAAAATCAGTGTGATGAGGTGGGAAGGAGTGAGAATGGGCTTCTCTTCCAAGCACTTAAATGACCCAGCATTCCCCTAGGAGTACAGAACAGACCCTGCTGGACCTGAGTACCCATCCCTCTGCCGCCTTGGTTACTGCCATGTTCTCGGTGCCAGATATGCAATCAGGCACAGCCTCACTCCAGTTCACAGATTAATGCCTGGTCTTTGTTTACTCTCACAATCCTTAAGACAGTGGGGATAAGGGTTGTCTCACGTTGAACTTTTGGAAGTTCTTAATTCTCAAATCAAGGGCAGAATATAGTTCAACTTCTTTTTGTGATGCCTTTCTGCATCTTCAACATTGGAAGTGGAACATACAATTTCATCCCTCTACATTTTATGTTACCCCTAAATTTACCTGGGATCTTATCTTCTTCTCTTAAAATGAAATTAAATAAACAATTTAAGGTCAGAGACCCCCCCCCCTTTAAAATTTTGTTCTAAGGAGGATACTTGTGTAATTGAAGGTGTATATTGTCTGCAATGATTTTTCTTTTTTTAAAAGGACATTGTTTGACCTAAACCTAAACACACTGTACAATACGGTACATGTTATAATGCCAACCTATGACATATAGCTAAGTCAAGAAGGCTGAACTCTTTAAAGCTTCCACAAACCTATTTTATCATTAGTTATTCTCCTTTTAGGTTTGGATACAAAAGATGAGTTTGTAATCAGAACAGCTAATACTTTGAAGTGGATGAAAAGTCTAGAGTCTGAGCATGTTGTTTAGAGCAGGCATCACAGAAACCAAATGAAGTAAACTAGACCAGGTACCAGACAAATCAAGAGCCAGGAGCCAGGTATTAAAGGCAGATCAGGCAGAAATTCAGCATCACGGTTAAATGATAATCCCCACCCTATCTAACCTAGATCTTCACGACTCCAAAGCCCACACTATGCCATCTCCTTAACCTTGCAGTTAAACACTCACAAGAGATTAACTACAAATGTTTTTTCTTCTGCTGACTTTGCTGGGTGTTCTATTCACAACAACAACAAAATGCAATTGCAAATGCTGCATTATTATATTGGGTGGATAAACTATGGACCCAAGTGAACGAAAAATACTTTAGTTAATGTAATAAGCTGGGTGGTTTGCAGCCTTGACCTTTCTCAGCATTGCTAGAAGCACTTGCTTTGGAACTCATGGAATCTGAAAGGGCCACCCACAAAACAGCTCTTCTATGAGGATCACACAGCAGTGGTCAGGACCCTCCTGAAGTTCTCACAACTTTGAAACCTGACAGCTGCCCTCATTTCCTGCAACTGCTGAATACTGAATACATACTGAGCACCTCCTATCCAGCATGCTCCCTCCACACCTTCCTCGCCCTTCCTTTCTCTCTCTCTCTCTTTTTTTTCAATCAAGACAGAGTCTTGCTCTGTCACCCAGGCAGCCTTGCTCACCCTAGTTCTATACTCATGCTTGCAAATATAAATTATAATATTAATTTTGGGGTGGCAAGGATCCTCATTCTCTGACAGTATTCTGAGATCTGATGCACAGCGTCTATCTCCACTTTGCACATTCCTTCTCTTCACCGCTGTCCACACTGACATGGGTTCCTTCCCTCCTAGTTGCTTTTGGAAGCCCTTATGTGCATATTGGTGTCTGAGGATTCGATCTGCTTCTAGATTCATTGAAATGGGTTCCTTTCCTTAAAAAATTCCAGTTATTGTTTCTGCATGATTTCTAGGAGTTTAAAGAAGAGATGATGAATTTTGCAGCCAAATTCATGAAAGAAATTCTACAAAAGTTATTTCAAAGGGAAAATGTTCAGGACTTGTGAAAGAATAGGGGGAAAGGAATAAAAAAGTAAGCAAGAAAAAAGAGGCATATTGAATTAGTATTAACTATGAGCAATAATTATTTTCTTCATATTTTATTAACTAATTCATTTACAACTGGCATTGAAATGGTAAGTAGGAATTTTTCCTGACTTATTCTTTTGCATGTAAAATCTGTTTCAATATGATTGGTATTTTACCTAAAAAGAAACTGAAGATGACAAGGGGCTAATACTCAGAACACACAAGGAACTCAAATAATTCAATAGCAAAAAACAAATAATCTAACACAAACAAATAAAAAGTGGGGACATGAAGAGAGATTTCTCAAAAGAAGACAGACAAATGGCCAGGAGATATTTGAAAAAATGCTCAACATCACTAATCATCAGGGAAATGCAAATCAAAACCACAACGAGATATCATCTCACCCCAGTTAGAATGGCTATTAACAAAAAGACAAGAAATAACAAATGCTGGCAAGGATGCAGAGAAAAGGGAACACTTTTGGGGTGGGAATGTAAATTGGTACAGGCATTATAAACAATAATATGGTGCTTTCTCAAAAAAACTAAAAAGAGAACTATCATACAATCTGGCAATCCCACTACTGGGTGTTTATCCAAAGGAGGGGAAAGCAGTACATCAAAGGAATATCTGCACCTCCATGTTTACTGCAGCACCATTCACAATAGCCAAGATATGGAATCAACCTAAGGGTCCACCAATGGATGCATGGATAAAGAAAATGAGATAGATATATACAAGGGAATACTATTTAGCCATAAAAAAATCATACCATTTACAGCAACATAGATGGAATTAGAGGTCATTATAATAAGTGAAATAAGCCAGATATAGAAAGACAAATATCACATGTTCTCATTCATATGTGGAAGTTTAAAGTAGAACTCTTCGAGGTAGAGAGTAGAGGCTTGGGGATGGTGGGGAGGGGATGAAGAGAGGTTGGTAAATGGGCACAAACACAGAGTTAGATAGAAGGAGCAAGTTCTGGTGTTCAATAGCACAGTAGCATGACTATAGTTAGCAAACATTTATTGTGTATCTCAAAACAACCAGAAGAAAAGATTTGGAGTATCTCAACACAAAGAAATAATAAATAATTGAAATGGTGGATATCCTAAATATCCTGATTGATCACCATATATTATATGCATGTATCAAAATGTCACATGTCTGCAATAAATATGCACAATTATTATGCATCAATAAAAATATTTTAATAAATTAACTTAATTTTTTTAAAAAAGGAAGCTGAAGACATAAGTTAACAGAGATGATAGTGCCTGTGCTCACTATACTCCACTAACTTTCAAACTCTTTCATTTATATAAATGTCATATAAAATGGAAATGTTTTCTTCAAAGAAATGTTTACTAACTATAGTTTACCAAAAATTGTTCAAGCTTCCCAGAATAGCCAACTGAATGGCCATAATTTGCTGGTCCATCTGTATTTCACACTATTCCCATTAATTACTTGAAACACTTCCTGATATCCTGCCAGATACCATTCTCCCTGCCATGTGCCCAAGCTGGTAGCAAACTGAGTATTCACTGTGTTCAATGTACTTGTCCTGCCCCTGGGCAGATGTTGATGCCACTCTTGCATCTTTCTATGACCTCCCAACATTTTCCACACCGCCTAATAAAATAGTGCCCATTCTTCAAGGCCCATTTCAAAGTCCATTTTCTTTACAAGTCTCTGCTGAGCTTCCCTTTACTGTCAGTTCAAAGGATTACCTTTGCAAAATACTAGTTGCATGAAAAATATTTCAATAATTTATTGAATAATCTAAATACAAATAAACATTTGGAGACAGGACTTAGATCCAAGAAGGCTTGGAGAGATTTGTAAATCTTTTGTATGGTTGTGGCAGCTGACATCAGGATAGAAAAGAACTCTCTGAGGAATGCAGCATAGGAGTAAAAAGCACAGGGGTTATAGCCTGAGGAAACACAGTGAACTACCCCAAGACTCAGGTAGGCATACAGATATTGACATCAGATATTCAGGAATGAGTCAAGAGCACTGCAGGTGTTCTTGTCCTGATCTGATCATAGTGATGAAAATATTTTTCTTTGTGGGTGGCTATTTAGAATACTCTTTCTCATTATAATAATACTTTCTATTAAAAATCATGGCATCAATACAACTCATAATGGCACTTTTTTTCTTCAAGATTGTTTCTAAGTTCGTGCATGAAGTCTGGAGGAGCCACTTAAAACCTGAAGATTTTGCCATGATAATCACCAAGGAGACCAGTGCCTGGGTACCATTTGAGGAAGGAAATAAGAAAGGTTTATTGAGTTTGGAATATCATGATATGTTAGAAAAAATAATATTTAGGTGATGGTTCACGTTCTTTTTCTCTCCTCCTTTAAGCTCCAAGAAGAACTCCATCTCTGCCTGATTAATTTCTAAGGTTTTATTGTGTAGAATTGGGGTAATGGATGACAGGCACATGACAGAAACTTGATCTGATTGATCCATACTGGAAAGGACAGAGTTACTTATAGATAAGACCATGAGGTGAGGATAGGGCGGTAATAAGAAAAGCAGTATCTAGTATGTGCTGTGTTTGAGGGAGAGTTTGGGAGAGTTTTGAGAGAAGGAGGGATATTTGGTTAGCCACCATGATATGATTTCCAAAGACTCAGATAATACATGGATGAAGGAATTTTTTTATTTTTTTTAAATTTTGAATTCAGGAGGTCCATGTGCAGATTTGTTAAAATCGTAGTTTGTGTGATGCTAAGGTTTGGGCCACTATTAAGCCTATCGTCCAAATAGTGAACCAAATAGTGAACATAGTATCCAGTAGAGGTTTTTCAGCCCTTGCCGTCTTCCTTTTGGAGTCCCCAGTGTCTATTGTTCCCATTTTTATGTCCCTGTGGACCCAAATGTTTAGCTCCCGCTTACAAGTGGGAACACCTTTGAAACAAGTAATAAAAAACCTACTAACCAAAAAATCCCTGGGCCAGATGGATTCACAGCTAAATTCTGCCAGACATACAAACAAGAGCTGATACCAATCCTACTGAAATTATTCCAAATAATTGAGGAGGAGGGAATCCTCCTTAACTCATTCTATGAAACCAGTAACATCCTGATACCAAAACCTGGCAAAGACACAACAAAAAAAAAGAAAAAAGAAAGTCAATAGCCCTGGTGAACATAGACACAAAAATCCTCAACAAAATGCTAGTAAACAGAGTCAAGTAGCACATCAAAAAAGTTAATTCATCATGGTTAAGTGGACTTTATTCCTGGGATGCAAGGTTGGTACAATGTACACAAATCAATACATGTGATTCACCACATAAGCAGAATTAAAAACAAAAACCATATGATCATCTCAGTAGACACTGAAAAAACATTTGATAAAATCCAACATCCCTTCATGACAAAAACCCTCAACAAACCAGGTATTGAAGAAACATACCTCAAAATAATAAAAGCCATCTATGATGAATCTACAGCCAACACCATACTAAATGGGCAAAAGCTGGAAGTATTCCCCTTGAGAAATGAAGGGAATTTTGAGAGAATTTTGCTGTTTGTTATTAATGAAACTTTTCTTTGGTCTGTTTTGTAGTGACTGTGCTATTTGGATTACTTTTAAAATGCTTTTGGATGTCAAACCTATTTTTTTTCTTTCCTGAATGTGACAGTAGATGTGCCAGTTTCATAGCAGTTCCATTTAGGTTGTTGTGTTTGGGTTAATGGAGATATATAAATGCAGAAATGTGTTATAGACATTTAGGGATATATGACCTGAGTTTAGATCAGAGAGGGCTTGGAGAGATTTATAAATCTTTTGTATGGTTGTGGCAGCTGACACTAGGGAAGGAAAGAGCTCTTTGAGGAATATAGTGCAGGAACAAAAAGCACCAGGGCTAAAGCCTAAAGAAACACAGTGATCTACACCAAGACTTGGTTACACATACAGATACTGACATTAGATGTTTAGGAATGAAAAGGTAAGGTGCACTGTGGTTAGCTGAACAGGAATTTCAACAAAATAGGCTTAATAAGGGTGACTGAGAAATGTAATCTTACCAAAATAGACTAAATATTTGGAGTATGATATCAAAGAAACAGGATGTGAGCAAGGAAACAGAAAAACCATAGGCAAGAGCTGTGATAGTCTTTAAAAAGGAGAGTGGTGCCAATAGAAAGTGGCTACCAGCTACTTACCTGAATAGAGCAACTCTGTTTACCTGAATAAAGCAACAACTGGCATAGCTGCATCAAGCTTTGTGTGGAAGATCTTTAAAGGGCAAGTTATTGAAATGAGCATAGGGAAAATGGAGGCTATGTCAGGATCTGGGTACACAAGATATTCATCAGCCAAAATGGCAGATTAAGGGCCTCTGAAACTCCACTTCCCTGTAAAAACAATGAGAACAATGGCAAAAATGGGCAGAATCAACTTTTTCAGAAACCTGGAAAGTAATCAAAGACTTGCAAAAATCTGAGGAGTATTTATTCAAGGATCTGGGAAGACGTGCTGTCCCTTACTCAACTCAGGAATTCTCTGAGTTTCTCTCTGGAAGCACTAACACTATCAGGGTACAGTAGGGGCTCTGCTCTGTGTTTCATAATGACCACATCCACTGAGTCCTCAGCTACATCTCTGAATCTTTCCCTACAAGGGGGTTTACTTGAGTCCAAATAAAAGAGCTCAGGAGAGTACAAAATTATATGAACTATGATAGTGTCATCCAGAATAAAGAATGGGTGGGGGTGAGATGGGGATTTGTTTGTACAGAATAAATAAATTTGAAGAAATCTACTTTATAACCAAAAAATTTAATTTAATGTTTCCTATAAAGTTAATTCTATCCTAAGTGTTTTCTAATCTTTGAAGACCCACTCAAACCCAAGATTTTTATGACTATTATAATTCCAGAGTTGCATTAGATATTAATATATTATTTTCCCCAAAATGTGTAAGTTACTTTATATTTTTATAAAGTGCTTTCCATGCAGGATTTTTTAATCCTCATGAAATTTCTTTGAGGAAGGTGATATGATTTCCATTTTAAAGGCAAGGAAAATAATGTTCAAGGGGATCATGGAATTTGCCTAAGGTCTCCAAGCCAGAGAATGCTGACCAGACCATTCTCAACATCTGCTCCTCACATTAATTTTTCTCCTTTCCTTCCTCCTCCCTTTCCTTCTTTTTAAATATTTTAAATGTAAGGTTTAAGAGGCATGTATTCATAATCATCACTCAGGTCAAAAAATAAAACATTACCAGAGCCTCCGAGCCCCCTTGCTGTCATCTCTCAATCATTACCCTCTCACTCTCCTCCAAGATAGCTATATCTATGTATATTGCAAGACCCCCTTTACCTCTTAACCACTGAAGCATTCATTCCTAAAGACTGTGTGTTTGTACTTGATACACATAGAATCATTATATATGTCTGTATATGTACCTTACACACACACACACACATATACAGGTTGAGTATATCTTAGCCTAAATGCTTGAGACCAGAAGTATTTCAGATTTTTTGCAAGTTTTGGAATATTTGCATTATACTTATTGGTTGGGCATTCCAAATTTGAAAATCTGAAATCCAAAATGCTTCAATGAGCATTTCCTTTAAGCATTATATTGGCACTCAAAAAGTTTTGGATTTCGGAGCATTTTGATTTCAGATTTTGGGATTTGGGATGCTTAAACTCTCTGTGCACCCGCGTGTGTGTGTGTGTGTATGTTTGTGTGTATGCTTGCATGTGTGTATGTACACACATATATATAGTTTGAGTCTGACATTTTTCACTCAAACTATGCTTTATCCATAGTTTAGCTGTAGCCAAATTTTGTATTTTTCTTGCTGTATACCATCCGGTGGTATATGTGATATATAAATATATCACAATTGACATATCCATTACTGATGGATATTTGGATTTCTTTCAGTTTTTAGCCATTTCCAATAGCTACTATGAACATATTTCTATGTGTCTCATGGTGCACCTGTGCACATATTTCCACTGAGTGTATACCTAGAAATAGAACACTGGGTCACTAAGTGCACACGGCTTGAACTTTGGTAGAAAATGCCAACCACTTTGTATACCCTCTTTTGTTAAGTGCCTGTAACAGCTGCTTCCCCATCTTTCTACTTGGTTGTATTTTTCTTATTAGTTTATAGTGTTAATTGGCTTGGACCACTATAACAAAATACCATAGACTGGGTGGCTTAAATAGCAGACATTTATTTCCAACAGTTCTGGAGGCTGGAAAGTAAAAGACCAAGGTTCCAGCTGGTTCAGCGAGGGCTCTCTTCCTTACAAGACAGAGAGAGAACCTCTGGGCTCTCTTCTTCTCATAAGGACACTGATCCAAGCATCTCATCCCCCTACTCATGACCTCATCCAAACCTAATTATGAACCAAAGATCTCACCTCCAAATGCTATCACACTGGGGACTAAAACTTCAACATATAAATTTGGGAAGGACACAAACATTCAGTGAATAAAAAGGAGGTGTTTTGAGAAAAAAAAATTTCAGTTTTCAGCTCTGTATTGGTTATGTGTGACAAATAGCTTATCCTATTCTATTCTTCCGTTTTTTCTTAATGGTGATAAACACTAATTCTTAGCTGCATTAATTTTCAAATAAGTATGTTCTATGTATTATTCAAGAAATAGTTCTTTGTCTTGGGACAATCAAGATATATTGCTAAATTAACTCATAGAAGGTTTGCTATTTAGTCTTTCACATTTAAATCTAAAATTCATCTAGAATTTTAATTTTGTTGTCTACCTTGTGAAATGGGCGTTCCAAATAGATATCCAATTGTCTCAGGACATATTTAAAAGACTCTGCAATGCCATCGTTTACAAAAGGTAGAGTGTCTTCATATATGTAGGTATATTTCTGGACTCTCTATTCCGATATATTGGTTTATTTATTTTTCTGTACCAATATCTCGCTGTTGTAATTATTGTAGCTTTATAACAATTCTTGATATCTGATTATGTAGATCTTCTAACTCTGTTCTGCAATATTGCTTTGGCCATTTTTGGCCCTTAGCATATCCATATGCAAATTGAGGATTAGTTTCTCAATTTTCACAAACTACATACACACACATAAGAAGCTTAACAAGATTTTGTGAAAGTATTAAATCTATAGGTCAATTTGGGAAAAAATACTATCTATGCAACATGAGTCTTCTAATGCATGAATATGGTATTTTCCTCCACTTATGTAGGTACTCATTTGCTTAATAATTTTTGCCAGTTTTGTACATTTGGATCTTACACATTTTAAAAAGAGTTTTGTGTTTAACTCTAGAAATTTAATAATTTGATACTATTGTAAAGCATCACAGAAATTAAGAATTTAAAATTTTATTTTTCCAAATGTTTGGTACTGGTATGTAGAAATACAATTCATTTTTATATGTAGATATATAACCAGCAAACTTGCTAAACTTATTAATTCTAATATTG
>NW_012102009.1:1389828-1395011 GCF_000951045.1 Mandrillus leucophaeus
ATGTCCTGAGAGTGGAAAAGGGCCAGAATTGTCAGATTCACCAAATGAAGATACGAGTTGCCCAGTTAAACTTTAATTCAGATAAACAATTAATAATGTGTTAGTATAAGTATGTCTTCTGCAATATTTGGGACGTATTTACATTAACATATTATCTATTAATATTCTGAACTCAGATTTAACTAGGAGTCCTATATTTTATCTGCAATTCTAAAGTGGGTTCTTCTGTTAAGGAAAATTGGGATGCTATCATACAAAGGGGAATAGATGCTCAGCAAACTAAAATGCAAAAATGCAAATATCTGCCAAGAATAGACTGGGGAAGAAGCTAATAAATCTCTGTCCTTTTGAAACTCTACCATCTGAGGTATTGAAGACCCTCTTCAGTATAAACAAATAACATGCTGACAACATGCCAATTTGCAATCCTAATTTTTAAAACATTTGGAGAGAACATGAATTATTCCAAAATTTGTCAAGACAATTTGTTCACTTACAAAGTTACTTTCTTCTTCCCTAATTATTAAACAGCTTTATTTCCATAAACCTGACTGCTCCAGGAGGTTTTAATGAAAATAAGTGGAACAATCTTCAAAATGTCCATCTAATGAAAGAAATAATTCACTGAAGTATTAAAGAATCAGAATTGTGTCACCACTCAAAGATTCCTCAGGAGGAAGTTAGAAGAAAATCTAATTATTATGATATCTTTTATCCAGATCTGATTCCTGATCTACAAAACAAAATTTTGTTTGGGCCATTCACATAGTTCAACTTGCAAAAGTAAATTTCAAGTCCACATAATGATTGGAAAAATAGAAGTTTCACAAGTTTTGTGACTATAGCACACTTGCAAAAATGTTCCACAACAAAGATATTTTGCAGAGGGACAAAATATGTCAAGTGAAATAAACTAAGTAACAAATATGTGCCCTGCGAGGGCATATATATAAATTCATATAGGAAATGTTTATTCCTACTCATGCCCTGTAGGAATATAAACATGATTTTAAAGAGAGGTAATTTTACAAATTATAAATCATCCATTGCTGGCCCGAGCCAAAAAAAAGAAAATGCATTTTAACCAGACCCCACCCCAAGTCACCCCTGGCCCTGTTCCCAACATACATCTATACCTGTCCAAGCTGCGGTGTGCCCCTCAGGCACTGATAGAAATAGCTAAGGGGAATGAAGCAGATGCCCCTCACGATATCAAGGCATCTATTTTTACCCTAAAGGAGTAACCATGCTATTTGTGGCTGCTAGTTTACCATGTATCATCCTCCCCCTCTTTGCCTCTCTTTCTCTTTCTTGCTTCTCACACCTGTGCTTGTGAAACAACCTTAAGATCTTTTTACAAAAGCAAAGCATAGCAGCTGGGGGTTGTTTGTTTCACATACCTTCTGGCAACTGCTGCTCCGCAAATGTCCAATTTGCACTTCCGTCCTGCCTGTCCACAGGGAATATTCTGCTATTCCTTGCCTTATCTGTGGACATTTCTTTGCTGCATGTGGGTGTATGTATGGAGGTGGAAGGGCAGATGATGTGCTCTCTGCATCCCGAGTTTAGCCATATCATCTGTGATAGACAACTTTCAGTGGTTCAGTGAACCCCCACCAAGCTTTCTAGCAAGAGAATAGATAGGTACAGATTAGAAACAGTCATTTGCTACAAGGAAACAACCAACATCTTATTTGCATCTGTACATGTCAACAATGCAATTAGGACAAACTTTTGAGAGAATTAGATTGAAGTGGTAATTAAAGAATTGTGTTGTGAATTTTAATGTGATTGTTGAGAGGTAAATTATTTGGTATTGTATTCATCCACCTTAGAAAAAATGTCATGGAACCTTTAAATGAAGAGTGTCTGAAAATATCACCAGTGCTAGGGATCTAATGAAGGCAGAAACTGCTTATTTAAGATTCAAATAGCTCACAGCCTCATTATATTAAACTCCACCACAATGGTGAGTCTTCTTACGGTGTTGGGGTACAGGATACATGATGGAATTTTTCCTCGTGTGTTGAAATTGTAGTTTAGGCCCCCAAAGCTGAGGTCATTAGGAAAAAGTACTTCTACATTCTAAACAGCAGTACTAGGTAGCCCATGCTCATTTACTAAAAGTTAACAGAACTTGTATTGAACGATCAGTGTTCGTCTTCCCTATCACCCATCTCCATTTAAAGAGAGTGAAAACAGCCATTGAATTTGGGCATTATGGACCTAATGGCTGTGTCATTTCCCCCTTATTCTAGCCAAACTAGAAGGAGTTAAGAGAACTGCCTTAAGACTGGCAGGATCTACATGAGGGGAGACAGGAAACCCCTTGCCTGGCTGAGCCCTGCAGTTGCCACCATGAGCCAGGAAATACATTTGGTGAGTGATATGTGCCCCCAAGTGCAGAGACGGGTGCTTGTTTTTGACCTGGTGAGCTCAGAAGGCCCGAGACTGGCTGAAGTTACCTAGGCATGAAAGCAAGGGCTGCCGCAGGGAGAATCTTGCACTTATGCCAGTTGGCTTGGTGGAGTGTACCTGTCACGGGGGCTCAGGTGCTTGCCATTGGACCCTGCACAAAAGGGAAGCCAGTAGGGATTAACAGATATCAACAAGAGGTTAAAAAATGAGGGATGCCAAAGCTCAGCCAGAGAACGCATCACCCATATCAGGGCATAACATGGTAAGGAGATTCCTATGTGTTTTAAGAGTGTCTGGGATTTGTTTTAATCAGACATGGTAAGACACAAAGACATGTAAATTGCTCTTATGAAGAAAAAGGTTTATTATACTCACAGTTCCCTAGGAACAGGGAGCATAACCACTACATGGCAGGGAGGGTCGGTGGGGTGCACATGGGGAAGCACCAGGGTTAGTTAGAAGGCAGAGGGAGCTGGAGGAAATTCAAGCAAAAGCCTTTATTGAAATTTCCATGGAAAGGAACACAAAGCAGGGTAAGCAGGACTGACTAGTTTAAATAATTTCAGAGGGCTCTGGAGTGTCGGGGCTCTCCCTAGTTGTCTGGTACCTGACCTTGATGTGAGTAGGGCAGATGGATAGTGGTCTGGGTTGTGAGAGTCCCATAAAGGAAATGATTGGGTGTGGGCTCTGGATTAAGCAGTTTGCATGTTTCTAAGCCAGGGAGTTGCTTATCATCTCTAGGAATTGGCTAACTATGTAAGGGAAGGTCTCTCCACTTTCAGGAAGGCCCCAGATGTCAATCAGAATACAGAAAATGAGACATGGATAATACATTGTGGATGCCCTCCAAAGAATCCATGTCTGAGCTCCAGAAAAACAAAAAGCTGGTATTTTGATGCCTGCCACAATGGGAGTAACAATAGAGAACCAGTGTTAACCAAGAGATAATTAAAGCAGCACCAGAGACTAAACCTTAGAGGGACACATTCTTCCTCAAATCATTCTCCTGATGGAGGAAAGATAACTAGAGTGGCAGATATACGGCCAACCGCTGTAAGGGGAAGTGGGGACTCTGCTTAAGAAACTGCATTTGAAACAGTAATTTTCAAAATTACTTAGGCTGTTTATTTAAAATCCTATGTACACCTTTCCAACCCTTACTCTTCGTGTTTAGTTTATTTAAAGGCTCATTGAGAATTATCTATCATTCCAATTTTCCCAGTTTTCTACTTTTTAATTCTTTTTATATAAGTTGGATGTGTCTTGCAAGAACATTTTCCTTTGATAATGATATGAAAATGGTGCCTTTGTTCCTGAGCCTTTACCTATCTAGATATATTTCTGTTGTCTTCACAAGCAAAAATTTCTCTGAGTTTTTAATTTAAATCAGAGCTGTTAATATGACTATGGACATGGCTACATTTTTTCTGGAATTTGATTTTGCAGAGATGAAGTACTGGAGACTATTTCTAATGTTTAATTATGTTTTAGATGATCTGCTTTTCTAACTTGATTCATGTAGAGTTTTTTCTCTTTTTTTAAATTAAAAAAAATTCCCATCTATATCTTGAAGTGAATCAATGTTTATTTTTTGGGCTGATACACGATGGCATGTTTAGATCATCTGGCTCATATTTTCTTTGTCCGGCAAATTTTTTTCTATCATAATTTTGATTGTTTCTTCTGTTTCCTCTGGTTTTTAATTAGAGAATTCTGGTATTCTTAAACCTCTCTGTCTTCCATGTCTACTTCCCTATCTTGTAATTTTTTAGTCTTTATCAGTTAGGAATGTGTTCAGACATTAGTAACAGAATATATAGCAAAAGAGTGGATTAAACAAATAGGGCTGTGTATTTCACACACCAAGAAGTCCAGAGACTGGCAGGTTATGACCAGTGCAGCTGATAGACGCAAGAGGCAAAGAAGCGGGGGTCCCTAGAGAGTCTCCAACCCACCCCAAGTGTTTACATCAGATGTTTTTGTGAAAATGAGGAAACTTCCCAGAGCCTTCTCTGGGCATGTGTGCAACGGACTGGGGATCCACCTGCACACTGGGAAAATAGGGTGGAGCCATTGAGAATTCACACCTTAAGCAGTGGGGAGGAGTCTGGCCTCTTAGTATTCAATCTGTGAGGTAGGAGCCTGTTGGCAGGACCCCCTTTTTTTTACTGAGAGCTTTCTTTTAATAAATTCCACTCTCTTCACCTTTCAGTATGTCCGCATGCCTAATTTTTCCTGGTTTTTAGACAACAACCCAGATTTTAGCTGAACTAAAGAGCAAAAAATCCTGCATCACAATGACTATAAAATAACATCAGTATGTTAGGCTCATTCTATCTCTTTGCTCTGCCAGCCTTAGCATGCTGACTTGTGGCCTCTTGGTTTTAAAATGGTTGCTGTAACTACAGGTATGGTAACTGTGTTCCAAATAGGAAATGGGGCGGGGAGAGCAAAAAAGTGAAGTAGGCCTTCTCCCAGAGAGGTTCTGCCTTTTTATTTGTCATGGAGGTAGTCTAGGAACCAATTTTGTGCCTCATTGGCCAGAACTGGTCATGTGCCACCCCCAGCTGGTCAGTGGTTGGGAAAGGGGGTGAAGGATGGGGTTGGTCAGCCAGCCAAAAGTGCCTGCTTGCAGTGTCTACCTGTTCCTCATCATCATCCTGGAAGAGGCTTTCAAGTTGATTTGTTACATAAATGAGACAGTTTTCTAAGATCAATTCTGCTCATTTGCGTTTCCAATATGGATTTTAATTCTGTGATTTTTT
>NW_012102009.1:1401586-1402234 GCF_000951045.1 Mandrillus leucophaeus
GTTAGTTAGAAGGCAGAGGGAGCTGGAGGAAATTCAAGCAAAAGCCTTTATTGAAATTTCCATGGAAAGGAACACAAAGCAGGGTAAGCAGGACTGACTAGTTTAAATAATTTCAGAGGGCTCTGGAGTGTCGGGGCTCTCCCTAGTTGTCTGGTACCTGACCTTGATGTGAGTAGGGCAGATGGATAGTGGTCTGGGTTGTGAGAGTCCCATAAAGGAAATGATTGGGTGTGGGCTCTGGATTAAGCAGTTTGCATGTTTCTAAGCCAGGGAGTTGCTTATCATCTCTAGGAATTGGCTAACTATGTAAGGGAAGGTCTCTCCACTTTCAGGAAGGCCCCAGATGTCAATCAGAATACAGAAAATGAGACATGGATAATACATTGTGGATGCCCTCCAAAGAATCCATGTCTGAGCTCCAGAAAAACAAAAAGCTGGTATTTTGATGCCTGCCACAATGGGAGTAACAATAGAGAACCAGTGTTAACCAAGAGATAATTAAAGCAGCACCAGAGCTGTCTCTTATACACATCTAGATGTGTATAAGAGACAGCGGGGGCTCAGGTGCTTGCCATTGGACCCTGCACAAAAGGGAAGCCAGTAGGGATTAACAGATATCAACAAGAGGTTAAAAAATGAGGGATGCCA
>NW_012102009.1:1405534-1490891 GCF_000951045.1 Mandrillus leucophaeus
ACAAAAAATTAGCCGGGCATGTTGGTGGGCGCCTGTGGTCCCAGCTACTCGGGAGTCTGAGGCAGGAGAATGGCGTGAACTCGGGAGGCAGAGCTTGCAGGAAGCAGAGATCGTACCACTGCACTCCAGCCTGGGCGACAGAGCAAGACTCCGCCTCAAAAAAAAAAAAAAAAAAAAATCTCACAGTGAGATAAAAGAGATGAACACCATTTTATGAGAGCACAGAACAGAGGAACTTGATCTATCCAGGGCCAAACCAGGGGAAAGAGGCTATGGCTGTGTCACAGAAGACTCCACTGAGGGAGTCATACTTGAGCTGAGATAAGAAAGATAACGTGTCAATTGTGAATATTTTGTTTGCCAGTGGGTTTCTAACAGACTTAAATGAAAGGGCACTGCTTGATTCAAGAAATTGAAAAGCAAGGTCAGTCTTCAGGCATGGCTAGATCCAGGTAAGTTGCCTCTCCATCTCCTGACTCTACTATACTCTGTGTTGGCTTAATTCTCTGAAACACTCTTCACAATTCTCGGAAAGGCCAAAATCAGCTCCAGTCTCACTTCCTGCCAGGTTTGCTACCCTAAGAAGAAGAAGGCTTTTCATTCCCAGTGATTCCAACCTAAGTCCTAGAAATAAGTCCTGCTTACTTAGATGGGTCACATGACCCTCTCTAAGTGAATTGCTGACACTAGAGGAATGGAATGCCTTTAATGAACAGGTCTAGGCCCTGTGTCCTTACCTGGAATGAGAACTGATTGAGGGGGAGAAAAGGCAGAGAAGGTACTACCGAAAAGGTGACCTGGATTCTGGACAGGCAAAACAATAGCCTATAGTGTACACAGGAATGAAAACTTCATCAGAATAGCAAATAACAGGGTCCAGTCTCCATTTTCCTCCTGACTGTCCGTATCTCTCGCTGCCTTCAGTGCCTTAAGTATATTGCCTATTGAGGAATGTGATCTTTGAGTGGCTGTATAAAAAGAAGCACCATATCTGGTCACTGAACACCCTGGAGCAAATACAGTGCTTATAATTTGTGGATACCCTGTATCATGAAGACAGTCAAACAGTGGGGAGAAGCCCTTCCTTCCATTGTACCTGCTCAGCTACCTGGTTCTATTTCATAGAGTAAAGTATCCAAAGGACACTGATTAGGTTCAGAAAGTCAGCTCAAACAGACTTGAAAAGTGAAAGAGAAACTAATTAACTCTGTAACTAAAAAAATTCCTCCCAGACTCCAATAAATCGCTGACTGTAAGCTTCAGTTTCTAATGTTATAAGATTTCATTGTTTTTGTACTATCATGAATTTTTAAATTGAGAGTTACGAGAGGCATTTTTCAGGAACTGGACATAATAGCCTGAAACCATTTTATCCCTGATGGTCGCACAAGATCTAGTAGCTAATTAGTCAATTCTCGGTGACCAACTAAGTGTAGGGGGTCACTGAAGTGGTGTTTGCTTCTGAACTAGCACGATGCTAGCAAGACTGCTGCTTCACCTGGATTGGGTGGAGGGAGAGTCAATCATTGGATCAACAGCTAGAGTAAATCAAGGCTTTTAATGCCTCCCTCACTCTAAAATTCTGTATCTCCATTATCCTATATTTGAGAGTATTTATAAAACAATGACCAAGTAATTCAGCCTGTGGATAAATTATTTGATTTTCATTGTGACATTCTTTCTCCAGCTTGCCACTTCATTGATATGAAGGAAGAATAATTCACAAGACAAAACAGTATTTTACGTGGCAAATTATTATGCAAACTGTTAGGAAAAGAAACTCAAGACAAATTAAAATTAACAGAGTTTAATTGAGCAAAAACTAGTAACAAATCAGGCAGCCCCCAGAACCAAAATAAATTCAGAGTAGCTCTGGGGCTACCACATGGTCCAATAACAATTAAGACAGAAGAAGGAAAGCGAAGTACAGCAAACAAAAGTGAGGTGTACAACTTAGTGCTTGCCTTATGTGAACACAGTTGGAACAGTTGACTGCCTGTGATTGGCTGAGACTCTGCTACTTGTTACAAAACCAGGTAATAGTCTGTTTACACATCCAGTTAGGTCACAGTTCACTATGTGAGAAGAAATCTTTAGGCCAAATTTCAAATATGTAAGGAGGCAGCTTTAGGCTAAACTTAACAAGACAACGAAAAATAAACTCTAAAATTTCTGTGAGTCACTGCATTTGCCAATTCTTCCAGAAGGCATTCCACCCAAGCTGGCTCATTTAAAACACAGAGAACTTGTTGGAAGATAGGTGGTGCAAAGCCCAAGGAACTGCTGAAGAGGCTGCATCGAAGATCCAGCATCCACAGTGTACATCATGGAATCCAGATTGTGCCAATTGACAGCAATAGAGAGGCCTCAGGATAGGTATTAATGGTGAATGACCATGTACATATTAGATCCAAGTGTCAGATCTCCATGAGGAGCAATGTGGAAGTACCTTGCAAAAGGCAAATCTCTCTAAACGATTTATTATTGTATCTGCGGCATCTACCCAGTGGAGGAATCTGTCCTCTTTTCATTTGCTCTTGGTGGAAGCAGCAGTAATAGCCTATGTTATCTTTTCTGTCCATCATGAGTTATAAAAGTACATTAGTAATGCAAACAAAGGAGGCACACTAACACTTAGCTACCAGGAATAGGGATGAATACCTACTGTGTGCCAGGTCCTGGCCAAAAGAGTATACATGATTATGCATTTAACAGTCACCAAAAATATTTTTGACAAATACCATGACACCTACTCATAAAGAAAAAAAAAAAACCTAAAAGCTCAGAGCATATTGTTAATTTGCTCTAAATAACATAGTAAGCAGGTAGCAAGTGTGAAAGGAAGGGATATTGTTCATCTGAGAAGAACAGTGGAAAAATAAAAGCGTTATTAAAAAAACAGAACCAAGGAAACCAAGAACAAACATGGTTTAAAGTATGACTATGACACAGATTTAATGAGAAACTCACAGTGAACTAGAAGATTGCAGATTTACGCAGGTTTTAAAAATAATTTTTAATCAATTTATTTATTTATACTTTTGATATTGGCTCTACATCATGTAACCCTGAACATGGATGAGGAAAACAACAGGAATGTCACAAGGCCCAGGAGTCGTTGTTGCTGAGTGTGGATATCACAGCTCCCGTACGTGGCTACAGAGACACTGCGTGTTCTCATATGTAACCCTATCAGACTACATTTTGTTTATCAATAGCAATATTCATGCTTCTAAAACATCATATGCCCACACTGCCCAAGGAGCAAATATCTGATCCAGAACTTAATGCAATAATTACTGAATCAGATATCCCTGGGAAGCAATTATTTTTAAATAGCCATAGCTATTTTGATTACATGGACATTTAAGTTCTTTCTTTGCCATATTTGTCTTCAAAAGAGAGATGGTAGGATCAAAAGAAAAATGTAATATTGGTGGCATGAAAGTGTAAGAGAGATTTAGCACTTCAGGAAATAGAGTGAGACCAGAATTATTTTAGCATCTTAGTCTTACCTGGAAGATATAGAAAGATGCCACCATCGTTGTGTTAACAATTGAACAGACCCCCCTTTTCCCCCATTTATCTTTTTCTTTGTCATGGGAAAGTGGTTTTACAAATTGCAAATATTATCAACATTGCTGGGACTTGTACTAGTCAGAAAACCTCACAGTGTCCCAGTGTTTTTCTTTTTTCTTTTTTTTTCTACCTATAATATGAGTTTAATAGTGCTTTGTGATCTACAATCCCAGGGAATAACTTTTTGCATTATTCTAAACAGCAAACAATGATGAAAAAATAGTTGAAAAGCTACACAAATTAAGTTTCCCATCTAATGTCTATTACAAAATTCTGTAACAGGTTTTTAATTCCTGAAACCCAATCTGGGAATCCCCACAGGATCCCCCACATCATTATACCAGGCTTTCTCTACACAGTCACGTGCCCCACAACAACATTTTGGTCAAGGAAGGACCACATATATGGCAGTAGTCTCCTAAGATTATAATGGAGCTGAAAAATTCCTCTTGCCTAGTGATGTCACAGTTGTCATCACATAGCAGCACAATACATTATTACAAAAATCTATGATAAAAAAAAAAAAGAAACAGATCAAGCAAACCACCATGGACGTATTTTTGAAAAGAGTGACACCTCCTCAAAAAGAGCCTCAGGCAGGTCCTTCAGGAGTTTCTCCAGAAGAAGGCCTTGTTATCATAGGAGATGACAGCTCCATGCATGTTATTGCCCCTGAAGACCTTCCAGTGGGACAAGATGTGGAGGTGGAAGACAGTGATATTGGTGATCCTGATTCTAATGTGTGTGTGTCAGTGTTAACTTTTAACAAAAGAAAGTTTAAAAATTTAAGAAAAAAATTAAAAATAGAACAAAGTTTATAGAATAAGGATATGAAGAATGGAAGTATTTGCAGCTGTACAACGCGTGTTTTAAGCTGTTATTACAAAGGAGTCAAAAGTTTTTTAAAATTTAAGTTTATGAAGTTAAAAAGTTAAGCTAAGGTTAATTTATTATTGAAGAGATAATTTTTTTGATTTTTTTTTTTTTTTTTTTTGAGACGCAGTCTTCGCCTGTCTCCAGGCTGGAGTGCAGTGGCGTGATCTCGGTTCACTGCAACCTCCACCTCCTGGGTTCAAGAGATTCCTTGCCTCCCTAGTAGCTGGGACTACAGGCGTGCCACCACGCCCAGCTACTTTTTGTATTTTTGGTAGAGATGGGGTTTCACCATGTTGGCCAGGATAGTCTTGATCTCTTGACCTCATGATCTGCTCACCTCGGCCTCCCAAAGTTCTGGGATTACAGGCATGAGCCACCACATCCAGTCTTTAAAAATAAATTTAGTGTTGCCTAAGTGTATAGTGTTTACCAAGTCTACAGTAATATATAGTTATGTCCTAGGCTTTCACAGTCACTCACCAACAGCAACTCTCAGTCCTGCAAGCTCCATTCATAGTAAGTGCTCTGTACAGGTGTACCATATTTTTATCTTCAATATCCTAATTTTACTTTACCTTTTCTATGTTTAGGTATGCTTAGTACACATTTGCTTCCCATTGTGTTACAATTGCCTACAGTATTCAGCACAGCAACATGCTATACCAGTTTGTAACCTAGGAGCCATAGGCCATACCATGTAGCCTAGGAGTGTAGTAGCCTATACCATGAAGGTTTGTAAGTACACTCCATGATGTCGGCACAACTACAAAATCGCCTAATGATGCATTTCTCAGAATTTGTCCCCATAATTAAGCAATATATGACTGTATGTCTTATTTTTTCTTCTTCCTTCTTTTCAATTACACTTCATTTCTCATCACTTCCTTTGTCCCTCAATATAGCTTTCATATTTCTATCTCTCTGCTTTCGCACTATTTTCCCTCCCTTTTATTCTTCCACCATTCACCCTTCACTGCTACTCTAGCGAACAAACCATTACATGTAATTTACATGTAATTTATCAATATTTAAAATACTGGCTTTATTTATGAATAAGCATCTGGTTCTTATTTTTATTTAATATTAAATGAGTTGTAAATCTTGTATTCTCTACAGAACAAAATGAAAAAACCCAATACCAACTACAATTTTCTCTCCATTTGAAATTTCCCACTTTTACTTTTGATTCTTTGTGCTTAGATATTAAGAATATTTCAATTTGCACCATAATTTAAATTATACTGTAAGTCACCATGTAACGAAACTCTTGGTAACATAAATTACTGAAGTATTTATTTAATGTGTGTATTGAGATTTAACAATACTTGATGCATTAATTTCTACAGGATTCTTTCCTTCCCTGCTGGATGCAGAACAGCAGAGAAGGAAGCAGAGAAGATTTCTAAATTAGTTTCTCAACTGAATCCTTCACTGTACGACTAAGTACATTGCTTCTTACCAAAAAATTAAAGGTTAATTTTTCAAAATATGGTAAAATTTAAACTCATATTTTAATTTAAAAATTCTATTAAATGCATTTTATATGCTATTAAATAATTATCAGTCTGGTTTTTGCTTTTGAAGTAATATATATTGCTATAATAAATATTTTATATCTAGAAACTGATGTATATCTACACACACATATATGTGTGTATGCATATATACATATATATTTCTAGCTATATATAAATCTAGAAAGTCATGTATATGTACAGATTTAAAACATCATGTGGTATTTCATATTAAGTAAAAACTAATCTCTAATATTTTACAATAGTAATTTTGGGATATATTCACATACTCATGACTAATATAATTTTTTATTACAAACTAGTCATTAAAATTATATATCTTATACATTTTGACATTTATCGTAATCCTATTTTATGCAAAACACAGTTTGAGAAGTACTGTTAAAGAATTATTACTTTTTACTTCCAGTATTTCATGCTAACTCATGAGCTAAATCAAATCATTAAGTTAATTCAGGTGTATAAAATTTGATAAGAGTGAGTCCCACTTTGGGCAGTAAATTCCCACATGTGACGTACCCTTTGGAAAGCCTGGCTCACAGCCTCCTCACTCCGTGTAGATTGTGTGGTCTGGAGTTTTAGTATTCCAGCCTTTAGTAGATCCAAGGGTGTGCTTCCTTCTCTGCTGTTCTCCATCCAGCAGGGAAGGAAGGAATCTTGTAGAAATGACAGTGTCTGCCCTCCTGCAACTGGTTCCTGACTGCCTACATGCCTGTGGGAGCTGTTTCCGCAGCCAGCTTTGTCACTTTCTTCCTTATTCTGCTCCCTTCCGCATTTCTTCCATCGTGTCCCTTTTCTGTTACCAACAACTGTGTAACTTAGATAGGTCCATAACCTGCTCCAGCTTCATTCATCCCCCACCTAACTGTCTATAGTAACTGTAGGAGTTAACACAAATGGGAAGTGAAGGACATGCCAGTTACTGAGTGAGTGCTTCATAAATCTATGAGGTAGGCACTTTTGGTATCCTTTTATAAATAATAACACTAATACTTAGGATGGCCTAAAGTCATATGGATTCAGCCCAAAAAACAAGATTTCTAAATTAGTTTCTTAACTGAATCCTTCACTGTACAACTAAGTACATTGCTTCTTACCAAAAAGAATGTTTGTGATAATAATAATTTGAGTAGAACAATGGTTGTGAAAGGCCTTCGAATACTGTAAAATGTTCTATCAATGCAGAGTAGAAGAAAATGCTAATTTATAGTTTTCAAGCCTTTTTATATCACCTTATATAACTTACTGTCAGGAAAATATGCTGATCGTTCTAATAATTGGTTAATTGAGAGCATTCTGTATAAACCACACATGGGCTATCAATTTCAAAGAGTTACCAAAAAAGTTTACTCCATCTCAGGGCTATTTTAATATGGTTTTCTCTGTCTTCGGTGGGCAAAGAAGACCTTACAGGAATATCATGAGCTTGGAATCTGCCTAACTATATTATTGTACAATAAGCACACATTAATTAAGCAGTACCAATAATCAACATGAAAGAATAAAAACAAGCTTTTACTATTAAGGCATTACTATTGATTTTTATAAACACCAAAATAATATCCCTCCTAGGCCCATTAAACAGGTAATAATAACCATTCATTTAATTAATACTGACTCACAGTGAAAATTTTAGAGTACTTGTAACACCCACATTAATATCAAGAAGGTTCATTAGGACTAATACTACAATAAATATAAAATGAATTAGTAATGATTACACCATTATTTTAAAGCATTCCTATTTGTACATTTGTATTTACTTTAATCACCATCACTCTAAATGGCAATGAACAAAAGCCAGGCTGGGTATATTTATGTAGAAATAACGAGGCATATAAATGCAACTCAGTGAAAGACATGCACATCTTATCTGCACGTGTTCATCAACACACCCATTTGTGTGGAAGGTTACTAAAAAGACATACTCTTTGTAACATTTGTGAGGGAAATTAAAATCATCCTGCAATTTGTCCTCCTCTCTGGTTTGAAATTGTTCCTTCTGAATATCTACATTCTGATTCAAGATGCTAGTAGAGTGCCTAGCACATAGTAGGAAGACCATAAATATTTGTTAAATAATGTCCATGCTTCCATGTTACATTCTCGTCTGGGAGGACTACTGGCTACACTTGAGTATGTTTAATTTTAACTTTGATTTCAAAGAATCTGTTGATGATTGTCTACATTTACAATCAACGTTGGACGGATTTTATTTACTAGGGGGCAAAAGGGAAAAGGAGAGAAACCTCTATTTCTGCCAGCTAACCAAAGTGGGGCAAAGAATGTAATAAATAACTCTTGCTTTCAGAATGGGTCAGGAGGGAGGAAAATTAAAAGAAAAAGCTACAAAGGTCTATTTTACATTCTCTCTTCCCATTCTTTTTTTCACAGAGTCTCGCTCTGCCACCTAGGCTGGAGTGCAGTGGCGCGATCTCGGTTCACTGTAAGCTCCGCCTCCCGGGTTCACGCCATTCTCCTGCCTCAGCCTCCCAAGTATCTGGGACTGCAGCTGCCACCACACCTGGCTAATTTTTTGTATTTTTTGTAGGGACGGAGTTTCACCGTGTTAGCCAGGATGGTCTTGATCTCTTGACCTTGTGATCCACCGGCCTCGGCCTCCCAAAGTGCTAGGACTACAGCGTGAGCCACCACGTCTGGCCCTTTCTTCCCATTCTTTATGGCTCAATCTTTCAGGATGTCAGGAAGCTGATTGTTTCAATAAACGAAACTCTGATAAAAGAAGGCAAAGAGGAAAAGAGACAACAAAACTCTCCTCTCTTCCTTTTATACCCTTGCTAATGACAAACATTTCCATATGGGCTCTTACAGAATCTTAAGTCCTGATTACATCTGAGTTAGAGCTGAATGGACAACATAGTTAAATTGCTATTATTTTAAAAAGTTACTTGTATTTGCTCGTAAGTACTGGGTAGTCAGAAGCCGGCCATTTTATGAATATTGACAACATGATAAAGGGACAGTTCTTCCAAAATAATGTCACAGAGTCCTGAGCATCTTGGAGGGGAAAATATGGGTGTTTTTGGTGGGTAGAAAACATACTTCTCTTTGGAGATCTGGTTCTCTTTGGAGTTCGCATGCTGCTGGATGAATACTGTCAAAATCCTGGCCCATGCTTGCTTGCCCTCTAAATCCTCTGCCCTAGCTTCTTGTTGCTTTGATTTTATGTTCTCTCTACTCACATGACTATTTGTCCAGCAGAGAAGCTAAGGATTTGCTAACTGTGAAGAAAAAGATTCTGTGTTTCACCACACTGCAAGCCTTGAAACCACAGAAGCAGTGAGCAAGCTAACATTTATTCTAAAGATAAACATGAAATCCAGGTAAAGAAACAAAGCACAATTTATTATCCTATTGATCACTAAGAGACTAATGTCTTTTCCTTTCCTAAAGACATTTATCCAATAAGCTTTGTACACACCACAGCAACAATCTGTAACCCATTACAGAAGTGTCACTAACACAGCGTTAATTACCACAGTATATGACTTGGAAATGGTATCTGGAGTAAAGTGGAATATTTGGTCCACAACCCAGCATAAAACCACATCAGAGTCTTTTGTCTCCAGCTTGAGGCCATTCTCCACCTCTGGGTCAGGAAATAGGATTTTCTAAGGAGTGAAGAAGTAGCTTCCTGATGTTTCTTCCTCTCCATTCTCAGTTTATACCTCCAGGTCAACACTCTCATCTGATCTCAGAAGAATGCATCATTTTTTGAGGACCTACTTTGTGCTAGGAACTTTATGTAAATTTGTTCTTTTAGTCTTTATCACTCTATAATCTGTTAGTATACTCATTTATAGGTATAATTCTATGTATATAACTCAATACACGGATAATACAAAGAGAACTTTTAAATTGGTATGCCCACCTCACCAAAGCTCTTTTTATGTAGTCATTAAGCTTCATAACTAAAGGAAGTTCACAAACTGAAGACTAAAGATTGAATAACACAGGTAATAAATAACACACATCATTACCGCTAATTGCACAGAGCCACCTTTGCAGCTACTCCTGTGGGAGGTTATTTGTAATTACATTGTATGCTAGACCTGCATGTGAAGTGGATAGACTTCTCACCATCCTTGTCAAAAATATTTTCTTTAACACCAGGTCTAAATGCAGACTATTTTATTTTTCTCTAGTACCTAGAGAAGTTTTAAGGCTTTTGCTCTAATACGTGAGAACACAAGTCTTTCTCTCTCATTTTAGATGAAGCTATTACCTCTCTTCAATTTGCATGTTAGCTTTTAAGAGCACTCTTGGAAATCATAAAAGTACCCAGGCACTCTGCCACCATCTACTTTGGTCTGTAGCATGATGGAAAGGAGGGTGAGAATAAGGAAAGTGGATAGATGAGAATCAAAATAGATGATGCTCTATTCTAAATAAATTCGGGACAGAGAATGTAAGAAGAAATTTTTAAAAGTGAAAGGTTAATAATGATAATAATAATATCTAATCTGTCAGAGTTTACTATGCAGATGCAGTGGGAATGAGTTATACACATTATTCATTTAAATCCTCAAGATAATCCCTTCATTTACGTACTATGATGATCCCCAAATTGCTAATGAGACAGCTGAGGTTTAAACAAGTTAGTATCTAACCCAAACTAGCTAGTAGATGACAAAGTCTGGATTCCAACCCAGAATGCTTGCACCTCTAATCATCATGTGTCAGGAAGCAGCAATTACTTCATGGAAGAGCAAATATGAGCTTGTGTTGCTAAGGCCAATGGCATACTATGGAATTAGGAGCCAGTATTCGGGAAGGGGCCCATCCAGGCAACTGTCCCATTTGTTGTTTTTGCAGGCATGTTGGTTGTCTCTTCCTCTCTCTCTCAGGTTAAATATTCATATTAATGGAGAAAGAATGGGCTAGACAACAAACAGTTTTGGAACAAAAGAAAAATTTAGCCAACTTCTTATCAAACTATAGCATGCATACAGAAAAGCAAAGAATAGATGTTTAGTTCAATGAGTTTTCACAAAATGAACATACCCCTGCATAACAACTCCCGTGTAATACCAGAGAGATCAAGAAACAAAACTAGTCCTCCAGCAGTCACTCTCATCCCAATCACGAATGCCCTTAAGGTGTAACCACTAATCTGATTTTAAAACTGTGGATTAGTTTTGCTATTTTTAGACTTTATGTAAATAGAATTACATGTTATAAATATTTTATGTTGGCCAGGCGTGATGGCTCACACCTGTAATGCCAGCACCTTGGGAGGCCAAGTCGGGTGGATCACCTGAGGTCAGGAGTTCGGGACCAGCCTGGCCAACATGGAGAAATCCTGTCTCTACTGAAAATACAAAAATTAGCTGCATGTGGTGGAGCATGCCTGTAATCCCAGCTACTCAGGAGGTTGAGGCAGGAGAATCACTTGAACCCAGGAGGCAGAGGTTTCGGTGAGCTGAGATTGTGCCATTGCACTTCAGCCTGGGCAACAAAAGTCAAACTCCGTCTCAAAAAAAAAAAATTATGTTTCATTCCTTTTATTTAGCATTTTGTCTGAAAGCATGAATATATGCTGTAGCAACCAGCAATAGTTTATTCTATTTGATGTGTAGGGCATGTTGCACAGAGAAATCATAATTGATTTATCCAATACACTATTGATGAATATTGGGATTCTTTACAATGTTCAGTGTAGACTAGAGAGAAATCCTAGAGTTTAGAAATCCAAGGTAGGCAGTTTGATAGGAAATGAAGCCAGAATTCTAAAACCCATAAGCTAATTGCACAGAAGAAACTGCAGAAATTTGCCTGTCTAGGCCTTGACACTGGGAGATAAAAAATATAAATATAGTCCCTGAGTATTTGTAAACACAAATTGGATGTATCTTTACAATCAAAATTCACAATACCTGAGTAGTTCTTTTCTAGGGGAACACAACTTCAATCCAGAATGAAAGTATTTTCACAGATAAGTTCTGAGGAACATGAGCTCATAGTTAAGAGTGATAAAACCACCCAAGGAAATGATGTCCCATGACAGAGTGTCTGCAGACAGCTACTCTTTCAGATCCTTAATATTTAAAAATATGAAAGAGAAATCACAAATAGGAACATATGAGAACACTATTTTTCAAAAGATCACACAAATTTGAAAAAGTATCCAAATAGAATGTTATAAATTGAACACACAAAAGCAAGGATTTCAAATTCAATGAATAGTTTGAAAAGAAGACTACTAGACAGAAGAGATTATTTGTAAAGTGGGATATTAACCCAGTCATTACCCAGGCTATAACATAGCAAAACAAAGAAATGGGAAATATTAAAGCAAGATTAAAAGGCATAGAGAATAAAAGGAGAAGTTTTAACATATCTAGTTGGTGTTTTAGGAGAGGATATTCGTGGAAATTGTGAAAAGGAAATATTCAAAATACAAATTTTTATGAACTGTTGGGAGAGAACAATTTTACAATTCAGAAGCCCAACATATTTCTGACAGGAAAAAATAAAGCAATCAAGCCCTAGACCCATTATAGTGACATTACAAAAAGCAAAGACAAAGTTGGAGAAAAATAATTTTCTATAAAGGGTGGCAATTAGACTGACAGCTGACATCCTGACCTCAAGAATAGAAGTAGAACACAGTGGGATGATATTTTCAATGTACTGAGAGGAAGATAGTGGTATATCTGAGTTTTATACTCTGAAAATCTTTTAGAACATAGGTTAAATAAAAATATTTTCTGAAAAATAACTGAGTTTACCACTAGCAGGCTCTCATTAAAGCAAATTTTAAATAATGTATTTTGGGCTCAGGGAATTTATCTCAAATATAAAATATAATATGCAAAAAGGTATGGCAAGAAAAGATGTGTATGAGTTAAAATTTGAGTAAATCTAAATAAATACTGATTGCATACAACATTTATAATCATGTAATGGATGCTCAAAATTAAGGAATTGTAAAATTATTGCACTGTTTAGGTAAGGATAAAAGCTTCAATTTATTTAAATATATTTATGTTAAAATACATAGATTTGTGATTGAAGAAGTAGTATAGAAAAATTAACTTTTAAACTAGAAAAAATAAACTTTATGTATATTATATTTAGATTTAGATTATGTATTTATATTATGGTCAGATACATATATGAGAAATAATGCTGACCAATTAATATCAATGATCTTCATATAGAAAATTATAAAAATTATATTGAAAGACGTTTAAAAATTTGTAATAAATGCTATATTTATGGATAGAATATTAAATTTGATTTATAGATTTAAAGCAATTGCATTGAAAACTATAAGAGTTTTGGGTAAAATTTGTTAAAACAATTATAAAATAGTGCAAGTAAGAAAGTCAGGAATGGACAAGTCACTGTTGAAGAAGAATCAGACAAAGAATCTATCCTATCAGTTGTTAAGACTTTTTATGAAGCCATAGTAATTATAGTGTGGCATTTATTCAGATTGATAAATATAGCAAATAAATACAATACTGAGCTCAGTAACAGACCCACTTAAATATGAAAATCTTAAGTGTGGAATTTGAACTGCAAGTCAATAAAGAAAGGAGTACTCAAACAAGTGGTAAATAAAAATATAAATTAAATCGGTAACTAATATATAACTAAAACTCAACATCAGATATATTAAGGATATTAATATTTCAGAAAGAAACAAGTGTTTTATGATATTGGGGTAGGAGAGTAGATAATTGTAAATTAGAAAAGAAAGTATCAAAACTTCAGACTGCATGGAAAAGTAACTTCTGCTAACCATAAAAAGAATGAAAGAGTATGCCACAAATGACTGGAAGATATTTCTAGCAATTTTAACCCATAAAGGATTAATAACTAGAGAATATAAACAACTACTATAAATTAATAGTATATATTTTTAAAAGACAAATAAGCTCGACCAAACAAACAAGTAAAAATTATGAACAGGCATTTTACAAGAGAAGAAAAAAAATGGTCCATTTATATTTTAAAATATTCCAACCTTTGTTAGGTATCATGACAATGTAAATTATAACCACAAAGAGATTCAATTTCCCACAGATCAGATTGGCAGGATTAAGGCAGGCAGTACCACATGTTACCAACAATGCAGATTAATGTTACATCTGAAACACAGCTGGAGGAAATGCATATTGGTAAAAGCCACATCAAAGCTTTTGACATTTTCAGTAAATATTATCATGCACATCTCCTGAAGCCCAGCAATTCACTCAGGCAGAATTAACTTCCAGAGAAATTCTTACAAATGTACATTGAAACATGTTCAAGAATGTTCATAACAGCATTATTTATTCATTGCTAAAAGTTGAGAACCAGCTCAGTTGTCCATTAATCATGTATAAATAAATTGAAATATTCTTACAATACAGTAATCTATAGTGATGAGTATATAGTATGATCCATAAATAAATAAATGAATAAATAAATAAATAAAATGAATGTATCTCAAAACACAGCGTTACAGAAGAATGACTATATATATATAAAATGATCTCATTTTGTAAGACTCAAAACTAGAAAAATTTAAGTAGTATTTTGTTTTTGATACATAAATACGTGAACATTTCATAAAGCAAAGCAAAGGAGAAAGAGGTCAAAGAATGAACAATGAGGTGAGCGAGGCAGAACAAAATTTAGGGAGTGGGACTTCAAAATCTCCGGGAGCAATCCATTTTATAAGCTATGTGTCAAGGACCTAGATATTAGTTTTGTGTTTCTTTAAATTGTGTATATTAATTGTACACACTTTTTTTTCTACTTTAGGGTTTAAGAAAATGATTTTGTGCCAGTACAGCAACAGAAGACAAATGAAAATAAGAATTATGAGTGAATCAACTCTATGTACATGTAAGAAACATCATGAAATTACTCTGTAATTACTGATTAAAAATATCATCATTTTTACATAAAAAATTTTACAGTAAAAAATCATTTTAACATAAAAAATGATTAATCATTAACATTGGCAAATGATTAGGTTAATCATTGGCAAAGAAGAATTCCAACAGATTTCTTTATCCACAGATATTAATTTAAGAGAGATTTTAACTTTCTTTTTTATTGTTTTTAGATGACTTTATTGTATTTTAAAAATAATGTATGCTTATTATTTAAAATTCAAACAATACTATGATCTACAAACTGTTAACTAAAAAAGTAGCTATGCAAATTGTTATCATCCCAAAATAACAACTGTTAACATGGGATGATCATATGTACTGAGGGAATAATGAGAAATTAGGAGGACATAAAATTATATACACTGCTTTTAAGTTAAAAAGCATTTAAAGTTAATTTTAAGTAATTTTGACAAAAAAAAAAATGAAGCTAAAGTGAAAAAGGAATGCTGAAATGCCTCTTCAATATTCTCATCTCATTCTATAGTTTTATCATTTGATCTTTAAACTCCCACTGTATTTTCATAGGATGAAGCATATTATGTTTCTTTTACTTTTCTTCATAAGAAATATTCTAACATTTCAGAGGATTATGCCATTAATTATGTTCTTTCCCATGTTTGACATGAGAAAACATAATGACTTTAAAAGTAATTGATATAGTTTGGCTTTGTGTCCCCACCCAAATCTCATGTTGAATTGTAATTCTCAATGTTGAAAGAGGGACTTGGTGGGAGGTGATTGGATCATGGGAGTGGACATCCACCTTGCTGTTCTTGTGATAGTGAGCGAGCTCTAACGAGATCTGGTTGTTTAAAGGTATGTAACACTTTCCCCTTCTCTCTCTCAGGCAGGCCATGTGAAGACGTAGTTGCTTCCCCTCTGCCTTCTGCCATGACTGTAAGTTTCCTGAGGCCTTCCCAGGCATGCTTCCTGTACAGCCTGTGGAACTGTGAGTCAATTAAATCTCTTTTCTTCATGCATTACCCAGTCACAGGTAGTTCTTTATAGCAGTGTGAGAACAGACGAATACAGTAATGGACTCTCTGTAGGTCTTTGATAGGGTGTTTTAAAAGTCTATAAAATACAAATTAAGTTTTCTCAATAAAATTTTTTCTGTTTCCAGACATTTCTGACAGCCTTTATTTGCTATGACAAAGTGTGACAGAATCTCCATGATTTATTCCTATCGACCTTAACTAGCTAATGATTTTCTCCCCTGATGATACAACTTGAGGACTGGGCATTGATGTCACAGAAGAGGACATTATGTTTGCCTCCCTCTGTGTGTGTGTATGTGTGTGTGTGTGTTTGTGTGTGTGTGTGTGCATGTACTATAAGGTAGAAAAGGAGGATGATAGAAAACTTATAGGGACTCTCTCTCTCTCTCTCTCTCTCTCTGCCTCTCTCTCTCTTTCTTTCCCTCTCTCTCTTTCTTGTCTGATGGCCTATATGAAAGTCAACTCCACATTTTTGGGTATAAGCTACTAAGGAGGCATAAGTTAGATATTGTAATCACTAATCTATTTAAAGCAGATTTTGTGTCAATTGAGGGCTTTTTAAAATTTTATTTTTTAATTTTGTGCTGAAAACAACATTGGTTAACTATTTTATACTTAATTATGTTTAAACTTATCCATTACCCTTCAGGCAGAAAGGAAAATTTTTTTAAAAGGAAAAAGATCCTTGAAACCTTAAGAAATGGAACCAGTATTTTAGACATGCGTGTGAAATCATTAATGTAGAGAATCCTTCCCTGGAGAGGGAGACTAATTCTTTGTTACAGCCCTCAGTAGATTTTATTTTGGAAATGCCTAGGATTGTCCATAAGTCCCATGCCAAATCTCCTATTCCTTCAGCATATTGAGATGATGCTTAAAATCCTGAAGTGTTCATAACTGAAGTTAGAATTCTTACCATGTACATAACCGATAATTTTCTGAAAGTAAGTTTTGTTCAGGATGGGGATACATCTCGAGAATTTGGCAGTTGAATTAGAGGAATCCTCTGAGGGTACAAGACCATCTGAGGACTCATGTGACATTTGACAGTTGTTTTACAAATTGGCTTAAGCTTGGTCTTGCTTCCTTGAAAAATCCTTTTTCCGATGGCAACTATGCCAGTGTAGGACATACCCAATCAATGAATTTCAGCTGTCATCATGAGCGACACGGATCACTGAACAATTGACTAGACTGTGATGATCAGTATTGATTGTGAATGTGTCTGAAATTAAAATATTGGATATACTATGGACTATTCATTTCATCATTTCATGAATGCGGAAGTCATTGAACCAGGAGTTTGAATTCCCATGCTGGTCCCCTCATCTTATGAAGACCAGAACATTCACTTTCCTTTATTTGTCTTCCAAAAGAAGGAGAAATTTAAATGGCTATGTAGCATATGTAGGTAAGCATTGAAGATAGCTTGAATTTGATATTTTTAAAAGAGAAAACAAAACGTGCTTTAAAACAACTCACAAACATGGTGACTATTCTTGTGGAAGTGTACTTTATTTATACCTTAAGTCTCCTGTATAAACTCTGTGAGAGTAAGCACAGTATTAATTAGCTTACTCAACAGCTGTTAAGAAGGCACTACCGTGTGTCAGGCACTTTCCAAGTGCGAAGATAAAATAGTGCTATGCCTTCTGCTGCTCCCATAGTCTAGTCGGAGAGAGTCAAACTTGATGAAATAATCACATCAATAAATGTAAACTTTAGAAGAGTGTAAGTGAGTGTCAGTGAGGCATCAGGTGCAAACAGTGCAGAATGGGAGAACTTGTTAAATCAGGCAGCGAGGGTGAAGTTTGCTGAAGAAATGATCATGAGTTGAGGCATGATGTTAGAGTAAGATTTTACTTAAGAAACGTAACTATGCAAAGAGAGGGGTGGGGCTAAGGTGGATGCAAGAACAATTCAGACAGAGGAAAAAGTGCTTCTGTAGTTAAAATGGCACAGCACGTTTGAGAATTAAGAGAAGACCAGTGTGACTAAGGGTAGAAAGCAAGATCAAGTGACGTGAGGCAGGAGGCTGGAAAGAGAGTCAGGGACACTCAAATGCAGAGGCTTGGAGTGAGACATTTCCCCCAGTGTGTCTGACACCCAACCTTTGTGCCTGCTGTCTCAGCATAATTAACAATAGCACACCCTTTCGTTCTCAAATGCAGTTTGAGTTTTCTGTTCACTAAGAAAATTGTGTGATCACTCTACTTAAAGTCCATATTAAAGATTTTGGTCTTTACCCTAACAATGGGAAATCTTTAAAATGCTTAAGCAAGAGAGTGACATGATCACATATAACCTTTGAAAAGATTATTCAGGCTATACGGTGTACAAAAGGTTAATTGGGGCAAAGGCAGATGCAGGGACACCAGCTAGGAGGCTGATGCCGGAGTCAGAGAAAGCATGACAGTAATATGAACCAGGTGATACTGGAGGAGATAGAGTGAAAGAATTTGAGGCAAGTGGACTGTATCAGTCTAATCATGTCTGCCTCAGCCTGGACAAGCAATCATACAAGCTATAAAGCATGTATGATTTAAACTGCTTGCTACTCAAAACTAGAGAAACTGATGAGGAACCTTTTGCTAGAGATGAGAGAAGACTCAGGATGGTAGTTAGATCACACAACATAAAGTCTGGTGGGGCGATCAGAGGCTAGGAATTGATGAAGGCTAGTGTCTTCATGTTCCATCATAATTATTCTGAAGCTTGAGGCCACCAAGAAGCTGGTCCCATAGTGGATTGTCAGGCATCTCCAGAATAGTCTATAGCAGGGGTCCCCAACCCCGGAGCCATGGACAGGTACTGGTCCATGGCCTGTTAGGAAGCGGGCGGCACAGCAGAAGGTGAGCATGGGCAAGTGAGCATTACCGCCTGAGCTCTGCCTCCTGTCAGATCAGCGGAGGCATTAAATTCTTACAGGAGCACAAACCCTATTGTGAACTGTGCATGCAAGGGATCTAGGTTGTGTGTTTCTTACGAGAATCTAACTAATGCCTGATGATCTCAGGTGGAAGAGTTTTATCCTGAAACCCTACTTCCCCAACCTATCCATGGAAAAACGGTCTTCCATGAAACTGGTGCCTGGTGCCAGAAAGGTTGAGAACAGCTGGTGTCTGCAGTATTGTGGGGAGTTTCTAGGATTCATGTGTGAAACTCGTAACTGCACATGGCCACAGAGGAGACAGGTGTTTTCTACTGGTATTCAGACTGAACTGACTTCTTCAGTCTGCCCTCTGGCAAGGTATAGTGGAGCACAGCTTAAAGAATCCAAAACACAAGTCAGGCTCTGAACAATTTACAGCAAAACACCGCTGAACAGATTTAGGTTTTGCCTCAAACTGAAGAGGTCATTGAAATACATGTTATTACTGAACCTTGTTTAAGAGGAGAAAGAGAAGGGGAACAACACGGTTGCCCTCAGGGATCAAGACGAAAGAAGAGGGTTTCAGTCAGATATGCCACAATAGCAAAGATGTGGAATCAGCCTAAGTGTCCATCCATGGTGAGCGGGTAAAGAAAATGTGTTACATACACAATGAAATACTATTCAACCATTAAAAAAAATGAAAGTGTGTAATTGGCAGCAGCGTGGATGAAACTGGAGGTCATTATCTTAAATGAAATAAACCAGACACAAAAAGACAAATATTGCATGTCCTCTCTTATATGTAGGAACTAAAAAGTTTGATCGCATGAGAGTGAGATGATAGATAACGAGACTGGAAAGCGTGAGTTGGGGGAAGGGATAAGGATGAAGAGAACTGGGTTAAAGGATGCAAACATACAGTAAGATGGCATAAATGCAATGCTTAATAGCAGAGTAGGGTGACAATGCTTAACTCAGTTGGTGGGCACCCTAAGTACCCTGACTTGATCACTACATATTATATACATGTAAGAAAATGGTTCACATACCCCATAAACTTATACAAATAAAAATAAATAAATAAATTGAAGGTGCCAAAGAAGGCTGGATGAGCAAGAATTACTGCGAAAATGATCACAATTTAACAAAGCTGGGGACTCCTAGGAAACCCCTAAGGGACAGTTAAAGATGTGGGCAAACTAAACTGTGGTGACTCTTTTGCTTTTGATGTGCCAGATTTGATCTTAAATAGAATGTCTGTGCAAGTCTTGACATTAAATTCTGTGTGCCTTATGGACCCCAGGATGATTATGCGATTTGCTGACACGTGCAAGATAGTCTCATACTTGAGGGTTGGTGATACCTGTGTGAGTATTTCAGTGTGGCAAGGGGTACAAACATAAGGGAGTGAACTGCGTGGACACCCATCTGTCTCCGTTCTCTTGTTAGATAGATGTGGAGAATGCTGACAAAATCAAGTCTGAAACTTCTGGATTTACTCTCAAGAACATTTTCTAATTATTTGGCTTCAAGATACAATAGAAGAAACTGTGATAAACAATGCAGTTAAGAGAAGTAACGCCAGCTGGGCACGGTGGCTCACGCTTGTAATCCCAGCACTTTGGGAGGCTGAGGCAGGCGGATCTCCTGAGGTCAGGAGTTCGAGACAAGCCTGTCCAACATGGAGAAATCTTGTCTCTACTAAAAATACAAAAATTAGGCGGGAGTGGTGGCACAGGCCTGTAATCCCAGCTACTGGGGAGGCTGTGGCAGGTGAATCGCTTGAACCCAGGAGGCGGATGTTGCAGTGAGCCAAGATCGCATCACTGCACTCCAGCCTAGGCAACAAGAGCAAAATTGTGCCTCAAAAACAAAAAAACAGAGATGAATAAGTAATGGCATTTGAATTATCTCTCTTAACCTAGCAAGACATAGGAAAGGAAGATTTCCTAGAAGAAAGCCTGAGTGTCCTCAGTGGGCACAATGATTCACTAGGAGAACAGTGTGACAGTGATTTGAAAAAAATGTAAAGGTCTTTCCTCCATTCAGCAGTCATTCTGCTACTAATTGTTCAGTATCTATTGTACCATTCAGTGTTCTAGGCTGTGTAATTATAACTGTAGACATGAAAAATATGGTTCCTGTCTCCCTGGCATTTACCCTCAAATAAGACATATGCCAGACAGACAGAAGACAGAAAATGAACAAATGTATACACAAATAAACAGAATTCTTACTCAGAGTTATGACTGATGTTAAGAAAACAAAATGGACTGACTGGAAGGAAGATTTGTCAGATAATGGTGGTAAGGGAAGGCTTCTCATTGCAGGTGATGATTGAGCTGATACATGAATGAAAAAAGAAGACAATCATTTGGAGCTGGGAATAAGATTCTGGTCATAGGACAGGCAAGTGCAAAGGCCGTGCTTGAAATAGGAGACAAAGGGGAAGGCTAGAATGTGTGAGATGTTCTGAAAGATGAGGGTGTGTTATAAAATGAGGTTGGGGGTTAGAAAGCAGGAACCAGGTATTGTAAGAATTTTCAGTTTGCCCCAAATACAGTGGGAGCCTTTGGAGAGATTCAAGCAGAAGAACTTCATGATATAAATTACAAAATTTTTGTAAAAATTATGGTTTCAGTTTTAAAAGCCCACTGTCAAGTATCAATAATTGTGTGTCCAGTTAGAGGTTTCAGAAGTGATTATATCTGAATCTAGGATGATGGAAGTGGATGGATTTGTGATGTGTTTTGAGTCAGAAAGGAAAGGTTTTGCTGATGGATTCAACATAACGATTAAGGAAAAGGATAAATTAGTTCTTCCCTTTAAGAAAGTTAGTGGATGATGGTGCCATTTGCTGATACAGGGCAGAATAGAAGAGGGAATCAAAGGTTCCATTTTGGGCATGTTACTTGGAGTTAACATTTAAGTTGGTAGTTGGCTATAAGAGTCTGTAGTGGTTACAGACTCTATAGACACTTACTAAATATGAAAATTTGGTGGACATTAGCCTATGCATGTTACATAAAGCCATAGGATTGGAGGATCACTAGGGAAAATGTATTCAGTTGGAACTCAGTGGAAGGAACCAAGACCAGATTGTGGTATAGAACAAGGAGCAGGCCACAGCAGGTGAGTGGAAGAGGAAGAGAAGAAACAAGGTGAAGGAAGGAAAGAGTAGTTTTAAGAAGAGTGTAGAGGAGAATTAGCAATGATTGGGGCAGCTGCCCCTGTGGGGTTGGATCTAAGGAATACAAACAGGTAAAGATTTGGTTTTCTGTGTGGCATACTGTCTAAGCTCCTCCCTAGTGCTCCCAAGAGATATATAGAGAAAACATTCATGATTTTTGAGGTGTTTTGTGTGAACTCACATCTACTTTCCTCATGAATGTGTGGCAAAGTAGGGACTGGTTACAAGGTTATAGCTCAGCGGCTCAAACGTTATTTCACTTAATTCACCAGATAGCCTTGTAAAAGAAGTACTACTAGCACTCCCATTTTATGCTTGACTGTAAGATAGCATCACTTTGGGATCTGAATTTATAACACCTAAAGGATTTTAAAAATTATTTTCTTTTACCTTAAGGCTGCCCAGGAACTAAAACTAAAATCACAGATTTAATTTTAAAAGATTTGTCCCATCTTTACTTACCCAGAGAAAACAAAAAGAAATGGAGGGAGGAGGGACCTGTTTTTTTCTTTTGATTCTTGGCTCAAAAAACGGAGACCCTCATAGACAATATATCCGATCAAACAACCTGAATAGCTCTCCAAGAGCAGAGGTCAAAGCTTTTATCTTTTTAGGTGGGCATTCGAGGTTTTTATTTGCTAAAATGAGTGTAATATAATCCTTGATGCTTCTGTCAGAGGGATCCTGGACTGAATAGCCAGGCAGTGTGTCATCCCTCTGCAGGGTTTCCATATCCCTGACCCAGTGTTCCAGATGTCTTACCTTGAGAGTTGGTTCTTACTTAGTATTTCAGATGTTTTTTTCCTTCTAGGCACTATTTTAGTTCACAATGTATGATCATCATATGAACTAATGACCTTGGCTGTTACCAACTTAGATCATTTATGAAGGTAAGCTTAATATATACTCTGATAATTACATATAATTTTCTACTTAAAATTTTATAGTAATCCAGATTCATAAGTAATATTTTATAGCACACTTGCACCAGAAATAGAATAACTAAAGTGTTTAAGCAGCTATGTTTCACCTTCAAAGAGTTGAGACTTACCTCATAAACTTCTCTCTGCCACCTAAAGATCATGTAAGTTGCCTGAGGTCACAGTTAAGAAATAGCAGTTAGAACTAACATTCAGATTCTGATTCCAGGGTCTTTGCTTTCAAACTTCTTGGCATGCTAAGTGATCAATTCATGTTAGTCCCTTCCTAGTATGCAGTAAGAGAATAACCTCCCCTTATCCACAGTTTTGCATTTTGAGGATTCAGTTACCCATGATCAACCCCAGCCTGTAAATATTGAAGGGAAAATTCCAGAAACAAAAAATTTATAAGTTTCAAATTGCGTGCCATTCTGAGTAGCATGCTGAAATCTCATGCTCTTGCTATCTCTCAGCTACTAGGAAACTGATGGGCGGGTGACCACATTCACAGAGTTTTTATTATAGCGTATTGTTATAATTATTATATTTTATTGTTAGTTACTGTTATTAATCTCACTGTGCCTAATTTATAAATTAAATGTCATAGGCATGTATGTATAGGAAAACACATACACAATATGCATAGGTCATAGGGTTTAGTACTATCCATAGTTTCAGGCATCCATTGGGAATCAAGGGAGAATTACTATATTTGTGAATGAAATAAATAAATAGAGATTCTGAATTGTAGTTATATGTCTGTAATATACTGATCTTTGAGAAAAAAGTATATGAATATTATTGGTTTTATCACCTATACCATGAAAATAAATATTCTCTATTTGCCAGAATATGCCATCAGTAAACAAATTTTTGAAAAAAAAAACTTACGTAACTCTAGAGAAATTTTTGGAGTATTAAATCACATTACATTAACTTAAACACATGTTACTTTTGTGCAAAGCTTATTGTCAGGAGAAGCAGAAAAATCATTAGGACTTTGACAATCACATAGTCTAGCAACCACTCCCCACTAACACACCCACAAACTGTTTGTCAGATAATTACACTGAAAGTGACTTACCCACAGTCAGTTAGTTAACTAGTGACAAAATTAGAACCAAAACTCAAATTTTCTAACTTGAGTTTTTGTACTCTTTCTATTATATGGCACTTTTCAATCATTACTATTGTCAATTCTACCTGCTATTTTGGATATGCGATATATTTGAAAACATAAATTAAGCATATGGACTATTTATTATTCATATTTCCCCACCACCAGCCTCATTAGACAAAAACCTTTTTCAATGCACTAACAAACCTTTTTTTTTTCCAAGAATATATGCAAATTGGATATCTTCGAGTTTTACTTTAGGGACTGTTAGGCTGATTCTACAAATATGCTAAACACAAAGAAAAAATTGATAAAGTAATTTTCACTGGCAATGCAGAAAATCTCTCAATATTACTGTTTATTAAACTGACAACCTAAGTCTAGCATTGTGCAAAGCACTACAATTCTCATAAACGTTTGGTGGGAGGGAATAGTATCAAAATTTGTCCTGACTTCTTGTGCTTCCTGAAACCCACAGGGTAATGTTCATTAGAAAGTTTCCTTTTGTCTTTTGATGCTGAATAGTACATTTATATATTCTGTGTTTCTTATACTATTGCTATGATTATGACAGATTTCTGAATAATTTTCACTACTATTACTTTCAACCTTGGGTGAGCTGAGGAAATCATTTTATCATAGGCCAAGACACTCCTTCAATGTAAAGGTAAAAAGGAATTACTTTATTATGAAGTGACACCATAGAATGCAATAAAGCAATTTGTGATCAGTTTGAATGAGATGAGTAAGAAAGAAAACAAAATCTTTGGCACTGGGAGTGTCTGCCTCTTACTTTGATATCTTTTCTAATACTGCAGAAGCAAGTTGGGTCACTTCTCCTCCTCCCAGGCTGTTCACTTACCATCTGTCAGTGTTGAAAAAATACAAAGAATACTGTGCAATTATTTTCTTTATGAAAAACATGAATGCACACTTTCTTAGAGCTAAAACTTTCTTAGAACAGTATAATCAGCTGCAAACTCTGCTTCTAAAAAGTCAGTGTAATACCTTCTGGATCTCTTATACTTGTTTCTTCCAACAGCACCTTATGACGAACAAGACAGCATGTATCCATATAGTTAGACACTTTTCAGGTGTCGAAAAAATGCAAGATGTCCAATATATTTTGTTAAATAAAAAAATAAGTCATAGAAGAAAAGGTTATGTTATTCAGTAAATATTTAGAATACCATTTCTATAAACACACACACACACACATAATAAATCATTTTGGGAACAGGAATGAATTTGTTTCACAACAGTGGAAGCAATGAAACATTCTTTATTTTTCTCTTCTGACGGGTAGAAAGTTCAGTCTCAGTAACATTTTGAGTTTTCCTCTTCTTTCCTAAGATTATTTGAGCATTCTAGGGGTTTAAAAGTCATGAAACTTGGAAATAAATTCTGTCCCTGCATCTATAATGACTACTAAGGAGATGAGCCTTACCCAAGTACAGGTATTTTGGAGAGTACGTAGCTTTGTTGTTCATAGAATTATCTCCTTCCAAGTCCACTCAGCCACCAGGAAATTTATTAGGCTCCAAACGTCTGGGCCCTTACAACTTCTTTCCATTCCCTTCATGAGTCTCTCCTGTATGGCTTTTGCATGTCTTCAGGCACTGTGTGGCACTGGTCTAGCACTTTATCAGCTACTGAATCTAGCATCTTTTCCCTTTATGAGTTTCATTTAATCCAACCCCTTTCTTCAAAGGTCTGCCACTCATTTCTTACTCAATTCTATTGATTCTTTCTTTTTCCCTGGCTCCTAGAAGACAATGAAATCTAAGCCCTTAGGACAACAATATCCCTTCTTAAATACAAAATAATGCACATACTGATACGAACAAAATTATTCATTGCAGAAGTATTTATTGCAGCAAAATATTATAAATAACTTAAATGCCTATTAGAAGACTGATTAAATAAACTATGGAAAATCCACACAATGGAATAATATACTGCTATGCAAAAGAATGAGTTGATCGCTATGAAGTGATAGGAAGTGATTTCAAGGACATATTGTTGGGTGAACAAAGTAAGATGCACATGAATATATACAGAAAGATTAACAAATATGAATATATAGTGTGCGTTGGTAGATGCTGCTAATTTCACAAAAAAAAAAAATGCCTAAACTAGATAGTTTAGACTATGCAACAACCATAACTATTACCTATAGAGGTAAAGAATGTGGTAGAAGGGATAGAAATAAGAATGAGATGTCTCTGATATATTTTTAAATATAGTTTAACATTTGAAACATACAAATATTTTTAAATTAAAAGAATCAAATCAGAAAAGATGTAAAAATCTAACCATATAACTGAATACAAACAGAAACAAACCTAATTTTTAAACAAATTGATAGTATAATCAAACAGAAAAAGTATTAAGCTACTCACAGACACAGCAGCTATGTTCTATACCCTTAATGGAATATAGTCTAAAGGAATAGAAAACTAGGAAAGAAATTTTAAACTCTACATAGTGGGTTTTTTGCTTGTGGTACTATTAGAGTACTAATCTAAAATGTTTTCATAGAGGATAGAAAACATTAGTAAAAAGAATGATATTTGAGAATCAGGTTCCTCACTATGGCAAAAAAAGAGATATGAATATGGAATGGGGAGGAGATGAAGAAGAACTCTAACTAGAACAACCCATATGAACTCATGATGTTTTCAAAGATAAATATTCTAACTGGTTGCTGAAAGAACCTAGAAGCCATGACATCCTAGGAGCAATGAGTGCACCTAGTGCGAAGATCTTGGTTTCTAAATACCACTCCTATCTAGAAGAAAACAAGGCTTCTAGAAGAGATGCTTGATTTCAAGTGTAGGTGAGGAAAATTCAAAGTACACCTAGAAAATCCTGCACTAAAGCACTCCAAGAATGACGCAGTCATGTGCACAAGACTCAAAAGTCAGCCTGTGGGCTTCCATTGGCCAAATTGCCTATAATTTCAGCATGAAAAAGAATAATAATAATGATAGATTATAACACGTTGAATAAAGAAAGAATCCATGCAATAGCCACAAGAAGTAAGGGAGACAGAAGGTAAATCTTTTATTTAAATAAGAATGACAACTAATAAATGTGAAAGGAATGAAAAAATTAGGTGATCATCCTTTTGCTTGAACACCAAGATTGGGGCATTATGGAGGGACAAGAAGTTCACATGTTTCAAAATGTACCACAGAGTATTTCCTGGTTGCAAAAGGAAAACAAGGAGATATATTCTCCCAGTTCCAAATAATCAAAGTAAGTATTACTAATAATGAGACAAACAGACATTATGTGCTTTCTGATGTGGTGCAATGCAAAATCCAAGAAGCTCCTGTGTAGCATTCTTGCCAAAAATGTTTAACTTGAATATAATAATGAGTCTATTGGGCTAACCCAGAATTGAAGCCATCCTATGCTTCAATTCATCTGGATTTCTGGATTCTTCAAAAATGTCAGCATCATGTAAAACAAACAAAAAGGCAAGGGGCTGTACTAGATTAAAGGAGACCAAAGTTAGATGGTAAATAAATGCCAAATGTGATTCTTAATTGGATTCTAATTCAGGCCTGTAGGCAGGAAAGGGTCAACTGAGAGACGTTTGGGGACTACTATTAGATGATAGTATTCTGTCATTGTCAGTTTGGGAGTGTGGCGATGCTGTGTTTATGCAAGAAAACATCCTTGTTCTAAGGGGATATATGTTGAAGTATAAAGGGGTCAAGTGTTGTCAAAATACTTGTATATCTGCAACTTACTTTCAAATAATTAGGCAAAGTAAATATATGTGAAAGAAATAAAGTAAATCTTGCAAGATGTCAATAACTGGTAGATTCAGGTTGATATTGTATGGGTATTCACTGTGCCTCTCTGTAAGTTGGAAATTTTTGAAAATAAAAAGTTTAGTGAAACAAATTTTGAGTAAAAATTAAAAGTAAACTTAAAATGACTAAAGATAAAATTTTAAAATTTGAAAGTGAAAAGGTAGGAAGACTCAGTTGTTTTGGGATGGTGGCAATGACAGACTGAAGTGCTCAGATGGAGAAAACCACTTTTCTTATTTTTATTATTATCCAACAGCTGAATATTACATGGAGCTAATTTCTCTGTGAGATTATTCTGCTACATTAATATATACAGAAAAAAGAAAAAACTCTTAAAGTTTTGCACAAAACCACAGATAAATAAAGGATATGGGAATGTGTGTGTGTGGTGGAAGCAAGGCGTTCATGTGCATTGGGGCGGCAGGTAGAATGAACATGGAATTCTTCCACCAACTAAGTCATAGGTTGGCCAACTACTGCCCATAGGCCATCCAGCTCGCTGTTTTTATAAAGTTTATTAGAATACAGTCATGCTCATTCATTTATACCTTGTCTGTGGTTGCTTTCATGCTACAAAGGCAGCTTTAAATAGCCATCACAGAGACCACATGACCTGCAAAACCAAAAATACATACTATCTGGTCCCTGGTCTAAGTCATACCTGAGCGTATTTGAAGTTTTAACAGATTGAATATATTTTTGCCTCTCAATCAAAAAAAAAAAAAAATAGAGGTCAAGTGTGGTGGCTCACACCTGTAATCCCAGCACTTTGGGGGACTGAAGTGGGAGTATGGCTTGACCCCAGGAGTTTCAGACCAGCCTGAGCAACATAGAGAGACTCTGACTTTATCAAAAATAAAATCAGCCAGGGGTGGTAGCCTGCACCTGTGGTCCCAGCTACTTGGAGGCTGATGCAGGAGGATCACTTGAGCCCTGGAGGTCGAGGCTGCAGTGAGCTATGATCATGTCACTGCACTCCAGTCTGGGTGGCAGAGTGAGAGCCTGTCTCAAAAACAAGAAAAAGAAAGAAAGAAAGAACTAACCAGTACAGTATGATATGCACACTATTCAAGGTTTGGCTTTTCCAGACTTCCTCAAAGGAAGGCTATGTAAGTTGGCTTTCTAGAAAGAGGAAAGGCATAAATGAAATAAGAACATAAATAACAGAAATACTGGAGTATTCATTTAAAATAGTACAGTAGGACAGATGGGCAAAGCGTTTGATAAGATTTATTTTACATTGCTCAGTGCTTATAAAAACTATGAGCTTACTTTTCCAGGAATCATAAAACAAATTTGCTGACTCATTCGCTAATTCCACTGGCGCCTTGGGAGAAATGTGTCAAATATTTTGGAGTTTTTAAAATTCAGGTTCAGAAAGGTTAAGTAGCTTGCCAAGCAACACAGCACAGCTCAGCAAATTACTGGAAAGCAAAAAAAAAAAAAAAAAAAAAAAAAGAGAGAAGAAGCTGCATACTTGAATCGTGGTTTAACTTACCCATACAAAAGTCAAGAAATTCCTCTAGGACCTTTACACGAGCTAGAACTTTCTGTATTTTAGAAAGGAGAAAGCACTGGCTATCGGCTGGAAAGTGTGTGTTACTAACTAGTTTTAGAGGATTAGCTCTGCTCGCTTTAAGAAGGTAACCAAGACCAGTTGGTAACTATGGTTAAAAGGTTTGTGGATTCCAAATGAAGGAAATCAAGATTGTTCTGATCCTCTAAGGCAGCTGTCCCCAACGTTTCTGGCACCAGGGACCAGTTTTGTGGAAGACAATTTTTCCAAGGACCAAGTTGGGGGATGAAGTGGTGGGGGGCCCTGGGGGGCTGGTTTTGGGATAAAACTGTTACACCTTAGATCATCAAGCATTAGACTCTCATAAGGAGTGCACAACCTAAATTCCTTGCATGCACAGTTCACAATAGGGTTCACGCTCCTATGAGAATCTAATGCTCCAGGTGATCTGATAGGAGGTGGAGCTCGGGTGGTAATGCTGGCTTGGCTGCAGTTCACCTCCTGCTGTGCAGCCAGGTTGCTAGCAAACCAAACACCAGTACCCATCTGCGGCCCAGGGGTTGGGTACCCTGGCTCTAATGCAGTGCATCATTGTTTTGATGAAAAGCAGACAACAGATTATCTCATCACTCAGCAGTTTCTTCCTTAAAGAAACAAGGACTAAAGTGAGTAGAAGGCTCAAGTCTGTTTCACTACTTTTCTTAGGTGTGTGGAAATGGAAGAATTGGCGACACCTCTCACCTTACTGCCCTCTTCCACACAGCTCTCGTCCCTGGCAGGCATGGGAAAAAGGGAAGGCCAAGCACTTTGCTTTTATTCTATCTTTTTTAAAAAGTCTAGCCTCACCCTCATCCTGTAAGGAACTCTGCAACATGAATAGTACCGCAGAGCTTGCTCTGCCCAGCTGAGCAAGATTGGTGCTGTTGCACCTCACATCAATCAGTCACTGGCTATGGGCTGTATCATCTTCTGGGTGATCCAAGCAAGTTGATTTACATAAGCTTATGTGGCTCCCATCATCCCATGGCAATCCTCTAAGAAGAGGCAAATATAAGCTATTATCAGCAGCTGAGATAAAGTTACACTATCCTGATTAAGGAGATCTGAACAGGGCACCAAGAGCATCTATATCAGTAGCAAAATAGCCACTAAACATATTAATGTGTGCTTATGCTCATTGGCTACAAAAATGAAAATTAAAACTCAATAAGCATTTGAGGAGCTGGGCACCGTGGCTCATGCCTATAATCCCAGGAGTTTGGGAGGCCAAGGCAGGAGGATTGCTTGAGCCCAGGAGTTCCAAACTAGTCTGGGTAACATAATGAGACCCTGTCTCCACAACAAATTTTAAAAAGTATCTAGGTGTGATGGGTCACAATGTAGTCCCAGCTACTCTTGAAGCTGAAGCAGGAGGATTGCTTCAGCCCAGGCGTTCGAGGCTACAGTGAGCTATCATTGAGCCACTGACCTCCAGCCTGGGTGCCGTAGCCAGACCTCGTCTAAAACAAACAAAGGAACAAAAAAACAGTGAGATGCCATATGCTCTATGTGCATTGAAAAGAATGTATATTCTGCTGTTATTAGGTGTAGAATTCTACAAATGCCAATTAAGCTAAGTTGATCGTTGTTCATGTCTATATCTTTTCTCCCTCACTGTCTGTCTGTTCAATCAATTACTGAAGAAAGAGTATTAAAATGCTTAATTTTGATTGTGTTCTTTTCTGTTTGTCTTTCTATTTCTGGCATTTTTGCTTCATATACTTTGAAATTTTTTATTAGATGCATACATATTAAGGACTGATGCATTTTTAATGGATTAACCCTTTTGTCATTATGGCATGTTTTTCTTTATCTCTAACTCTACTTCTTGTTTTGAAGTTTTCTTTGTGAGATATTGATTGATTAATTAATCATATTTCCAGATTAAAGAAATGATTTATTTTAAAGAAGGAATGAAAAGGAAGAAAGGAAGGAAATGGAAGGAAGGAAGGAAAAGCAAGAAAGGAAGGAAGGAAGGAAGGGAGGGAGGGAGGGAGGGAGGGAGAAAGGGAGGAAAGGGAAGGGAAAGGAAAGGGAAGGGAAGGATGGGAAAGAAGGGAAGGAAGGAAGGAAGGAAAAGGAAAAGAAAGGAAAGAAGGAAGGAAAAGGAAAAGAAAGGAAAGAAGGAAGGAAAAGGAAAGGAAGGAAGGGAGGGAGGGAGGGAGGAAGGAAGGAAGGAAGGAAGGAAGGAAGGAAGGAAGGAAGGAAGGAAGGAAGGAAGGAAGATTGATTGATTCCTTGGCTCCTTCTACCATATGTGTTGGCTACCTAGTGAGTAATACTTAGGCCTATGCTGACCCTGTGCAAATCACCAGTCTCAATATTATTCTTGAGGAAACTCACAGAGGCATTAAATAATAAACCAATAAGTCCACTTTCTAGAGACCATGGTACATGTGCTCACTTAGAATCTGAGTCTATTCTAAATTCCTTTTAAGTATACAGCATTCCAGACTTTATTTATTCTTTGCGACTTAGACTCGATCATGATACATCTTCATCTGAATACACAGTCTCAAAATTCAGTATTCAAAATAAGATAGTAGTAGGATTAGCATTTCTTTCTTTTAGAAAACTGGAGCTTTGAAGGAAAAGAGGTCAGGACGGGCAGGTGGGGAGGTTGTATCTTAGCCATGTTCCATGCATTATAAGCAAATGTATGTTTTGATGAACTATTTTCACATCTTTTTGTAAAAAGCTTGATAATATCCAAATTGGTTAGACTGGCCAGGCACACACCCTGGTTTCCTGATATGTGTACTTTAAAAAAAAAGTACTTTTAAGTTGTTCTAAAACTATATAAATAATAAAATGATTTTGAAAAGCAAATGTATGTGGTATAATAATCTGTGGTGTGTTTTTTTTTTAAAGTAATATTGTTGCTTTGACCGCATTTTAATGCCGTTTTTGCTCTGACAACTTTATTTACAACAGATTCAACTTTGCACACTGATATTTTTCAAAATCAAACCCTGAATCAGAACCTGGGTTTATCCAGGTTCCTGCAAAACTACACTAGACACATTCCTCATTAGGCATCTGTTTATTCCAAAACACATGCATACACAGGGGATAGAATTAGATAACACTTTTTTGGCTTACTAAATGGGTTAGACTTAGTAAATATGGTACTCGCTTTTCAACTGATTCTGCCATCTGTCAGCAAACTTATTGCTTTTAGCAGGGGTTTTTCTTGTGATAATTTACAAGTTGTTTTTCTTCCTTTGTTCTTTTCATGAAGATACATATCCTTAAAATTTAAGGGGGAAATAACACATAAAATAAATTCATCCACAAAACAGAAACAGCAAAGACCAAATGGCTGCTGGAGAGTTAAATGGCTCATGAAATTTAACCACAGAAGATTTTTTTTTTCTTCTTATGGGGATGGAAGGAGAGTGAGTCTCAACATTCTGCAGGTGACTTCTCAGTCCCAGCTCCAGCTGGGAGGCATCTGTACAAGAGAAAACAGCACACAGTGGAAGGAATTCATTTCTTAGCAAAAGATGCAAACAGGGAATCTAGTGGCGGGGGAGTCTACAATAAAACCACCTAGTTTTTGGTTCTTTCCTTCTGCCTTGATCATAATAGTTTACTTTTGCATAGTGCTTGCTCTATAACTTAAACTAGTAGGGTGTATTGTATTTTGTGTCTGCCACTTCCTAACTGAATGCCCGTGGGCAAGTAACTTAGCCTCTCTAAGCCTCAGTGTTCCTGAGAAACAAGTAGAATAACGTAATGTGTTTGATGTGGTACCTGGCATTTATGATGTGTTTAAAAATCACCAGTAGCTAAAACTGACACATAGTTTTCTAAAAAGAATAAGCTCCTGGATAGAACTATGTCTCATTCACTTTTAAACCTTTCATGCTTTCCCCAGCGCCCAGAACATAACAACCAGTAACTATATGTCAAATGAATGGATAGACGGATCAATGGGAGGAGGAATATATAAGTAATCACATAACTTTCATTCTCAAAGCAAATCTATCAATCAAATATTATTTCCCATGTCTTATAGATGAGAAAATTGAGGACAAAAAGTTTCTGTGACTCGCCCAATCTCTCATTACTAGTAAGTGAATTGAGACTCAAACCCAAGTCAAGTCAGTCATTATTATTGTTACTAAAGAGAAGCTCCTGCAGTGTTACCAGAGTTCACATCTAATCAATTTTTCCGGTTTGCGTACATACTTTTAACCAGATATTTTCCCCGTTTAGTGACTACAAATTTAAAATGTAGTTAGAGAAGCTGAAATCTCCTTCCTGTTCTATTCTTTTAAGGAATCCACAAGTATAATTGTTACTATTTATTGACTGCTACGGAATTGTACATATTTTATTTCTGTTTCCTACAACAATTTTAAAGGTTAGTAGGTATTATTACTCACATTTCATGGGTGAGCAAACAGAAATTCAAAGAGGTTAAGTAACTTACTCAAAGTCTGCCTAAGAAATGCTAGAGCTGAGCTTGATCTGAATTTTAAGGATTCTTTCCTCTATGCCAGTGCTTTCAAATTTTAATGTGAATACATCTGTTAAAAAAGCAGATTCCAATTGTGTGGGTCTGATGTGGAACCAAAGATTCTGCATTTCTAACAAGCATCTAGGTGATGTCCATGCTGCTGGCCCATGGACCATGATTTGAATAGCAAAGCTCTTTCCCACATTACCTTCCCAAATTCAGAGATCTAGACATTCACCTTTGTTTCTTAGTCATCTCATGGCCAGAGTCCTGCATACAAAAATAATGTTTTGCTTTCTTCTAGTTTGTGTGGATGACTTGCCACGATGGTCCTTCATATATTAATTAATAACATTTCTTTTTTCTCTACAATCTAACATAATGTAAGAGAAATTTTGGAGTAGCTGCAATTGAAAACCTCTTTGTCCACTATTTTATTCACGTCCTTAAATTAGAAGATTGAATAAAGAATCAGAACTGTGTTCATTAGTGAGTGAAAGTAAGAAAGAAAATGAGAGAAGTGACAGTAAATAGAAGCAGAAGGAGATGAAAAAATACTAAGCAGTGAAATAGAAAGCCTACAGCCTAAGGAAAAAAAAATAGAAGCACATCTTAGAAAGTCACTCCAGGGAAATTTCTAAGAAAATTATATGCAGGAGCAAAGAAGCATGACAAAGGAAAAAGAGGAATGAGAAAGCTATAAAGGGTATTTGACATCACGGTCTTAACTAAACTGTTATGTGCAAGTGAAAATCAAGGGAGGCTAAATATTTAAGCATAATGACTGCCTAAAAGTGATTAGAGGGAATGAAAGAAGAAGTAGCCATAGATTTTATTGAAGCCGTTGGAGTAAATAAGACAGGAGATTTCAGAGCAATAACAAGTGGAGGCAGAGATATCATGGAATGAAATCAGAGGGTATGAAGAAAGAAGACTCATGAATCAGATTTCAGCATAGACCACAAACTAATGATCATCAAACAAACAGCCAGAAAACTAACAATAAATCCAAATGGTTGTTAGCAAAGTGCAGAGTGGGGTGGAAGGTGAATGAAGAGAAAAGGGACCAAAGACAGAAGCAAATAATAATAATAATAAGAGAGAATCATGGCTAATTCAAATATAGACAATGAGGAGCCTTATGTCTTTTTATTTTAGCAACACATATGTGAGACCGAGTGGCCAAAAAGGCCTTAAATACTTAGTGTTAGCTTGACAGAGACACAAACATTGTCATGGGTGAGATTAAAATTATCTGGAAAGTAAAATAACCATGTGAGAGCAAGGTGCCTAAGGTACAGAGGAAATCAAGCCTGTCTTCCTCACATTGTCCCATCTCCCCACTCCCCCTGCTGATTCCTCTTCCTTAGGGCTTTCCTTGAGCATCTCTGAAGAAAAGCAATGTTTTGATTGCAGGTGAACAGTGCTTATGGGTTGTTTGTTCACTGATATCAGAAGCCTTGGAAAGAGATATAGTCTAGTAGATACAGAGAGGAGGAGCAGAGATTAACATACACAGGAACAAATTCAAATTTCACTAACCAAATTTCATTTCATTAGTTATAAGAATGTATGTTGGCTGGGCTTGGTGGCTCACACCTGGAATTCCAGCCTGAGCAACATAGTGAGACCCCACCCCTACAAAAAATTTAAAAATTGCTGAGCATGATGTATTTGAGATGTATTTGGGGACCTCTGTTGCCAGGCGGAGGGACTTAGGTTTCATTTGTATGTTTGTGTTTCCTGAAGAGTGAAGCCAGGATGACTAGTGGTAAAAAATATTATTTTAAAGGGCACATGAATTTCATTTTGTACATTTAATTATATCAAGAAAACACTGTAGCTATCCCAGGGATCACATTAAGGAGAAAATTTCAGTTAGGCTCTGAAACGCCTCTTTAAAATTTGTTAAACTCCCTCTGTAACAGAAAGAGTACAGACTTCAGGTTCAATGTTCTCAGCAGAAAACATTGGTTGTCTAACTAGAAATTAAGGATTTGTTTTGTTCAAATCCTATTCATGGCCAGGCATGATGGCTCAGGCCTGTAATCTCAGCCCTTTGAGACGCTGAAATAGGAGAATCACTTGAGGCCAGGAGTTTGAGATGAGACTAGGTAACATAGCAAGACCCCATCTCTATAAAAAATTTAAAAATTAGCCAGGCATGGTGCCATGTGCCTGTAGTCCCAGCTACTTGGAAGGCTGAGATGGGAGGACTGCCTGAGCCCAGGAGGTCAAGGCTACAGGAAGCCATGGTTACATCACTGCATTCCAGTTTGGGCAACAGAGTGAGACAATGTCTCTTAAAAACAAACAAACAAAAATCCTATGTATCTTAATAATCATCTCCTGTTTATGGCAATTGATATTGGTCTTATTTTTCTATAGTATTGCCATTAAGGCATTTTCCTACTTATTAAGTAGATCTAATTCAGTTTTAATAAAAATCAGTGTATAAAGAAAATTATTGATTAAAGCATAGTACAGGCAGAATGTTGAAATGGCAAAAAGAAACGGAAGATGCTATGTCACAGCTAATCTTTAGGAAAAAGATGATAGGCCAATTGTGCCATGTCAGGGAAGCCTACACTAGCAAGTATTCAGGGAGAAAAGGATGACTATATCAAATGCTCTTCGGGGCCAAAGAGAATTTGGTTATATTCAAAGCGCACTGGTTACCTCCTAAGCCTTTCCTAGCAGATTTGGATGGAAACCAGACTGCAAGGATTCAACTGGTAGTAAGAGGGCAGACATGACTTGGATAGCCATGGACATATTTGGAAGGAAAATGTGGTGCTATGGAATGGGAAACTTTTATCACTATATTCCTGGTTTGACTGAATAGTCAGTGTATAAATCTCGGAAGGCTTTAACTTCCCTGAGACTCAGTTTTACCTTGGTAATATTTAAGAAAAATATGGCCATCATCTTCTTCTCTTGAGTAGAGTGCTTAAATAGAAAAATGATTTGGGTTGGGCACAGTGGCTCACACCTGTAATTCCAGCACTTTGGGAAGCCGAAGTGGGCCGATCACCTGTCAGAAGATCGAGACCAACCTGGCCAACACAGCGAAACCCCGTCTCTACTAAAAATACAAAAATTAGCCAGGCATGGTGGTGGGCGCCTGTAGTCCCAGCTACTCGGGAGGCTGAGGTAGGAGAATCACTCGAACCCGGGAGGTGGAGGTTGCAGTGAGCTAAGATGGTGCCACTGCACTGCAGCCTGGGCAACACAGTGAGATTCATTCTCAAGATAAATAAAAGAATAAATAAATAAATATACTATTTGAATTGATCTGATCATAACTACTACCCAATCCTATGTCTAAATATGCCATTGATAACTCACCAGCAAAATGGTTTGTGTTTGTGTGCTAAGGAGTTGAGATGCTGAATCCTTGGAAATAACAGTAGGTGGCAACTGGAGAGAAGCTTTTCTCAATTTTCATCATAGCCTACAGGGACTTTGTTTATTTGTAAGAAAACAGTTTGGATCATAAATTGCAAGTTGTTATAATTGTTTTTTAAGGATAAGCATATCTCAAGAATTTTAATATTAAAAGGTAATATTTATCTTTTTAGATACTCTATACTTATTGAAAATAATACCTCTAAAGAATCATCATTTATTAGTGTTAAATTACTTATATGCATTAACTCCATTTAACTTTCATTAAAAAATCTATGAGGTAAATATTATTGTTATTATCATTTTTTAAAAATAAGACTTAGGGAGGTTTATTTAACTTTCCCTAGATGACACAGAACCAGTTCCGTCCATATTTCAAACCTCAAGCAATATGGTACTTAGAGCCCATACTTTTGACTTCAATGTACATTGCTCCCATAAAATCTAAAAACTTAATCAATGTATAAAATGCTTTGTCCAGGATGAAAAGATCAGTTCCAGAAATGTAGGGATGGATTACATTTTCAAAAATGTTATCTCATGATATGTTAGGACTTATCAAAAAAGCAATATTTATTTTGTTTAGATATCCTATACTAAGTACTAGAATGTCTCTTTATCAAAATATTTTATGTATTCTTTTTTGTTTGTTTTTGTTTGTTTTTGTTTTTGTTTGGTTTTTTTGAGACGGAGTTTTGCTCTTGTCGCCCAGGCTGGAGTGCAATGGTGCAATCTTGGCTCACTGCAACCTCCACCTCCCGGGTCCAAGCAATTCTCCTGCCTCAGCCTCCCGAGTAACTGGGATTACAGGCACCCACCACCACTCCTGGCTAATTCTTTTGTATTTTTAGTAGAGACAGGGTTTCACCATATCAACCAGGCTGGTCTCAAACTCCTGACCTCAGATGATCCACCCGCCTCGGCCTCCCAAAGTGCTGGGATTACAGGCATGAGCCACCGCACCCAGCCTATTTTATGTATTCTTTCTTAAACTTCCTCCTAGTTCCAGCTCAAGAACCATTGTCTCTGTTGCAGTTCTCCTGACTCTTTTCCCTCTCTAAATGCTTATGGCACACATAATCCATGCCTCATCATAACACACCTGATTATATATTGCATTTTTGGATATATTAAGGCTCCTGAAATTCATGCAAAATTTCTAAAGAAGTAAATCTGTCTTCTATCACAATAGGCATTTAATAAATTATTGCGTGAAACATATTAAAAACAACTCAACACTAAATTAAAAAGTCCACACCCAGAGCAAAACTCTTAAAGATCATTTCTCCAAGCCTCCAACTTACACTCTGCTTGCTCCTCATACTTTTAGCTTAGCTAATGTTTTCACATCTAAAGCCAGACTGCATTGAATTCTTTAAAGCTGAAGCAAGCTTATTCAGTCAGCTATAAATATAAATGTTTACTGGAACACAAACTAGAAGGAAGTATATGAGAAAAATAAAGGGAGTAAAGCAATCCTTTTTCTTCTCCAAGGCTCATTTCTCAGAACCAAATATTTAAATGGGATTTTAACTGCCAGACAAGTTAGCCAGGTTTAACGAGTCTAAAGACAGATGAATATTAAACTAAGCCTGAATAAAAAGAGATTGGCATGTAATACAACTTAAAACCCAAAGTCATCAGTGTGAATGTTCTATTATGTATGGTTATTTCTTTTAATGTTTATTGTGCCAATTATTACCCTGCAATGTACTGACCTATTTATATATCACCTCTGCAAGACTGTAGGCACTTCACAAACAAGGACTGCGTCTTTGCATGTTAAGAGGTCAGTCTTGAATGTTTGCGTCCAATGTTAACATCTGCACCCAATCAGACTTGTCCTGTTAACAATGGTTAACATTCATTTAGTGCTTACCATGAGTTGATCTCTATTCTAAGCCTTTTAAATGTACTAATCCATTTCCTTTTCAAAACCCCCAGAAAATACATGTTCTAATTATCATTCCCATTTTACAGATGAGGCTACTGGGACACAGAGAGGTAAGGAAAGTTAAGGAGGCAGAACCAGAATTAGAAACAGGTAGTCCTGCCCCACTCTTCACCACTACACTGCAATCCCTCATTTGGAATGGTATTGGTGACTAGAAAAGGTAGGTGGAAATTTGGAAGTCTGAACTAAAACCTCTGTGCTTATGCTTCAGATGATTCTAACACAGATGATATGAGAACCACATGTTGAAAAACAGATGTAGGTACTAGTAGTAGTAATGTTAAGAACTGGTGTTTGTTTATCATTACACCTCACCAAACATTTCAATATACATGATCTCATTTCACTCTTATAACAACCCTGCAAGGTAAGTATTATTGTCTTCCATGTTTCTTAATGAGAAAAGCAAGGCTCCTAAAGCTTCCCCTAAAACCACATTCCCTGTCAAACACAAATTTTCCCGTTCTAATCCCCATATCGTTTCCACGGTTCCAATGTCCTGAATGGTCTTCCTGATTCTGCGTCTGCCTCTCTACAACTCATGGTCCACATGCAAACAAGCGATCTTTCATAAGCATACATCAGATTGTGTGGCTTCTATGAATTCTCAGTACATTTGGCTAGAATTCAATTTCCTTACCAGAGTGAGAGAGGTCCCTTCTGGTCTGGTCGCTGCCTGCTTCCCTCACCTAACCTCCCACTCTTCTCCCCTCTTTCTAGCTCTAGCTCTACTTTCCTTTTTAACCCCCTCACACCAAGCTCTTTTCTCCAGCTGGGCCTTTGTCCCTTTTCTATTCCTTATGTCATACCAGTTTCTGAAATGAGCCAACTGATTGATTGATCGTGAAGATGATGACAGAATCCTTGTCTGGCTTAATAGACAACATTTACAAAGTGCTAAGTACGGGTCCATATGCTTTACACATGCTGACTCATGTGATGTTTATGACAGAGAGCCTAGGACCTTGTCTGAGGTCACCAACTAAAAAGGGATGAAACTGAATTGTACCCAGACCGTGTGCCTTTCACCACCTTGTCTTAACTGCCCCTTGAAGGGAATCAAAGACTCCACCAGCCCACCTTTGGAAACACACCCTCATCTCTCTATGATCTCCCCGACACATAGCCTCCTGAGCAAGCCACCAGTGCCCGTGGTTAAACTCATTCTGAACAGACACACTTTGATGGAGGCATGTGCTTTAATCTCCTTTTCCAGTCCCATCTCCAAAAAGACAAATTTAAATCAAGGCAACAAAACTAATTGGAAACTACAGAATGAGAATCCAACATTACTAAGAATGCCCTTAAGATCAAAGTAATATCAGAGAATGTAGAATTTACAATTACTCCTTATTTGGTGGTGCTGGTAAGGCAGGTGGAGAGGAGAGGAAGGGAAGGTGAGGGGCTGTCAGAGTTGACTCCACCTGATCTCAACGGAAATACTAAATTATGTGGGTCCCAAACCAACTGAAGGAGAAGCCTATTAATCAAAATGGAGCAGCAAGTGGCCAAACAGTCATTTTTTCCCTTCCAAATGTGTCACTGGTTTGGAGGTCAAATATCTATTCTTCATCGAGTATAAAAAGCTGCCATTTGGAGGATGTTGGGTATTTTGTTATTATTTTGCTTTGTTTTGCTTTAAGACATCTGTCATTCGTGAGAACAAAGATTTCTGTTCTGTGGTTCTTAATAAGCTTTGCAAGGTGGTTTTCCCGGCATATGAAGAAGTCATTTGAATAATAAAAGCTCATATTTATAATTACATTGAGTTAAATAGATTTGCTTAGCTTAGGGTTTGAGGTTATTCATAAACAGATGTGAGGGTCCAGAAAGCCTCTATAACTTTAACAATCTCACTGCTTTGGGGTTGCTAAAGAGCTTAGAAGCCCAAATCTGAGTTAAAGAAGCTTTCTCCATTTCCCTGAATAATCACCACGGTACCTCAGCCTGAGTCCACTTCTTAAAACCTATTTAAATACTATTCATGTTTACTAGTCATTTGCCAGTGTGATGGCAATGAATGAGCTTGACTCTAAGCTGGGAACATTCACCCCTTAAGCATTCGAGAGAAAGGACCCTTTTATAAAATGCTTTGCTCTGTTCTCAGAATATATTGATGACCCCTAGCAGCAGTCCTATTCTCAGAATATATTGATGACCCCTAGCAACAGTCCTAGTGAAGCTGCCAGTTTCAAAACAGTGATGAAAGGAGGTCGTCCTTCCGAGCAGCATCTTAAGGTCTCTAGACCTTTCCTTACAGCCAACTCTCCTCTGCTTTCCCCTTCCCTCCCCTCTCCTCTCCTCCCTTCCTTTTTTTTTTTTTTTTTTTTTTTTTTTGAGACAGAGTCTCACTGTTGCCCAGGCTGCAGTACAGTGGTGCGATCTCGGCTCACTATAACCTCCACCTCCTGGGTTCAAACAATTCTCCTGCCTCAGCCTCCCGAGTAGCTGGGACTACAGGCACGCACCACCATGCCCAGCTAATTTTTGTACTTTTTAGTAGGGACGGGTTTTAACCATGTTGGTCGGGATGGTCTTGAGCTCTCTCTTTTTTTTTTTTTTTTAATTTTTTTCATTATTATTATGCTTTAAGTTTTAGGATACATGTGCACAATGTGCAGGTTTGTTACAAAGGTATACATGTGCCATGTTGGTTTGCTGCACCCATTAATTCATCATTTACATTGAGTATTTCTTCTAATGCTGTCCATTCCCCAGTCCCCCAGCCCACAACAGGCCCCGGTGTGTGATGTTCCCCTCCCTGTGTCCCAGTGTTCTCATTGTTCAATTCCCACCTATGAGTGAGAACATGCGGTGTTTGGTTTTCTGTCCTTGTGATAGTTTGCTCAGAATCATGGTTTCCAGCTTCATCCACGTCCCCGCAAAGGATATGATCTCATCCTTTTTTATGGCTGCATAGTATTCCATGGTGTGTATGTGCCACATTTTCTTAATCCAGTCTATCATTGATGGACATTTGGGTTGGTTCCAAGTCTTTGCTATTGTGCGCATTTGCATGTGTCTTTATAGTAGCATTATTCATAATCCTTTGGGTATATACTCAGTAATGGGATGGCTGGGTCAAATGGTATTTCTCGTTCTGGATCCTTAAGGAATCGCCACACTGTCTTCCACAATGGTTAAACTAAGGAACTAATTTATACTCCCACCAACAGTGTAAAAGCATTCCTATTTCTCCACATCCTCTCCAACATCTGTTGTTTCCTGACATTTTAATGCTCGCCATTCTAACTGGTGTGAAATGGTATCTTATTGTGGTTTTGATTTGCATTTCTCTGATGACCAGTGATGATGAGCATTTTTTCGTGTGTCTGTTGGCTGCATAAATGTCTTCTTTTGAGAAGTGTCTGTTCATATCCTTTGCCCACTTTTTGATGGGGTTGTTTCATTTTTTCTTGTAAATTTGTTTAAGTTCTTTGTAGAGTCTGGATATTAACCCTTTATCAGATGGCTAGATTGCAAAAATGTTCTCCCTTTCTGTAGGTTGCCTGTTCATTCTGATGGTAGTTTATTTTGCTGTGCAGAAGCTCTTTAGTTTACTTACATCCCATTTGTCTATTTTGGCTTTTGTTGCCATTGCTTTTGGTGTTTTAGTTATGAAGTCCTTGCCCATGCCTATGTCCTGAATGGTATTGCCTAGATTTTCTTTAGGGTTTTTATGGTTTCAGGTCTAACATTTAAGTCTTTAATCCATCTTGAATTAACTTTTGTATAAGGTGTAAGGAAGGGATCCAGTTTCAGCTTTCTACATATGGCTAGCCAGTTTTCCCAGCACCATTTATTAAATAGGGAATTCTTTCCCAATTTCTTGTTTTTGTCAGGTTTGTCAAAGATCAGATGGTTGTAGATGTGTCATGTTGTTTCTGAGGCCTCTGTTTTGTTCCATTGATCTATATATCTGTTTTGGTACCAGTATGATGCTGTTTTGGTTACTGTAGCCTTGTAGTATAGTTTGAAGTCAGGTAGCGTGATGCCTCCAGCTTTGTTCTTTTTGCTTAAGATTGTCTTGGTAATGTGGGCTCTTTTTTGATTCCATATGAACTTTAAAGTAGTTTTTTCCAATTCTGTGAGGAAAGTCATTGGTAGCTTGATGGGGATAGCATCAAATCTATAAATTACCTTGGGCGGTATGGCCATTTTCATGATATTGATTCTTCCTATCCATGAGCATGGAATGTTTTTCCATTTGTTTGTGTCCTCTTTTATTTCGTTGAGCAGTGGTTTGTCGTTCTCCTTGAAGAGGTCCTTCACATCCCTTGTAAGTTATTATTTCATTAATTTGATCTTCAATCACTGATACCCTTTCTTCCACTTGATCGAATCAGCTATTGAAGCTTGTGCATGCATCACGTAGTTCTTATGCAATGGTTTTCAGCTCCATCAGGTCACTTAAGGTCTTCTCTACACTGTTTATTCTAGTTAGCCATTTGTCTAATCTTTTTTCAAGGTTTTTAGCTTCCTTGCAATGGTTTTGAACATCCTCCTTTACCTTGGAGAAGTTTGTTATTACTGACCTTCTGAAGCCTACTTCTGTCAGCTCACCAAATTCATTCTCTATCCAGCTTTGTTCCATTGCTGGGGAGGAGCTGCGATCCTTTGGAGGAGAAGAGGTGCTCTGGTTTTTAGAATTTTCAGCTTTTCTGCTGTGATTTCTCCCCATCTTTGTGGTTTTATCTACCTTTGGTCTTTGATGTTGGTGACCTACAGATGGGGTTTTCGTGTGAATGTCCTTTTTGTTGATGTTGATGCTATTCCTTTCTATTTGTTGGTTTTCCATCTAACAGTCAGGTCCCTCAGCTGCAGGTCTGTTGGAGTTTGCTGGAGGTCCACTCCACACCCTGTTTGCCTGGGTATCATTGGTGGAGGCTGCAGAACAGCAAATATTGCAGAACAGTAAATATTGCTACCTGATCCTTCCTCTGGAAGCTTTGTCCCAGAGGGGCACCCACCTGTATGAGGTGTCAGTCAGCCCCTACTGGGAGGAGTCTCCCAGTTAGGCTACACAGGGGTCAGGGACCCACCTAGGGGGCAGTCTGTCCATTCTCAGAACTCAAACACCATGCTGGGAGAACCACTGCTCTCTTTAGAGCTGTCAGACAGGGACATTTAAGTCTACAGAAGTTTCTGCTGCCTTTTGTTCAGCTATGCCCTGCCCCCAGAGGTGGAGTCTATAGAAGCAGCAAGCCTTGCAGCTCTGCTGTGGGTTGCGCCCAGTTCAAGCTTCCCAGGCTGCTTTATTTACCTACTCAAGCCTCAGCAATGGTGGATGCACCTCCCCCTGCCAGGTTGCTGCCTCGCAAGTCAATCTCAGACTGCTGCACTAGCAGTGAGCAAGGCTCTGTGGGCGTGGGACCCACCAAGCTAGGCACGGGATATAATCTCCTAGTGTGCCATTTGCTAATACCATTGGAAAAGCACAGCATTTGAGTGAGAATGTTCCATTTTTCCAGGTACAGTCTGTCACAGCTTCCCTTGGCTAGGAAAGGTAAATCCCCCGACCCCTTGTGCTTCCCGGGTGAGGCAACGCCCTGACCTGCTTCAGCTCACCCTCCGTGGGTTGCACCCACTGTCCAACCACTCTCAATGAGATGAACCAGGTACCTCAGTTGGAAATGCAGAATTCACCCATCTTCTGTGTCAATCACACTGGAAGCTGCAGACCAGAGCTGTTCCTATTCGTCCATCTTGGAACAGCAATTGGTCTTGATCTCTTGACCTCGTGATCTGCCCGTCTCAGCCTCCCAAAGTGCTGGGATTACAGGCATGAGCCACCGCATCTGGGCCTACAACCTATTTAAATACTATTCATGTCCTCCCTTCTTTTGAAACTCACCCTCCCCATGAGCCTTGAGGTCCTTTGGAGATGATGGGGTTAATTCCACAGCAAACTTTGAAAGCTGTAATGTGTTACCCTACTTGAAAACATACTTCTGAAATAAGTACAAGTGTTTAGGGCAAGAGGTGTTCTTGGCCACTAATTTTCTATCATTTCTGAAGTGGACACTCTTTACAAATCAATTCTTACACAGAGTCACAGCATACAAAACAGAGAAAAGCCCAGCAGCTCTCATCAAAGTGTCATTTACCTGGATGCTCCCTAACCCTCCCTCCCCTTTCCTTTGATGGCCCTTTCAAGACCTAGAATTCTCCCAGACACAGTTTAAAGACCTTGCTCTGATCCTACCAGATCAGAGGATTTGGCCAAACCTCAGGTTCTGAGCTTCAATCTGAACTTTCTTCACAGGATACCTAACTTGTCAGATATCTGTGCCACACTGAGTAAGTCCCAAATATGTGATCTCCAAAGCTCTAGTAATTTTTCAAGTCAAATCCAATTTAATGTGCGTAGTGGGTATAGTAGCATTTCCCCAGAATTCATATCCACCCAGAACCTCAAAATGTGACCTTATTTGGAATAAGGGTCATTACAGATATGATTAAGATAAGGCTCAACATTTGATCATATTAGATTAAGTGGGACCTGAATCTAATGACAGCCTCCTTGTAAGGCACAGAAAAAGAAAAGACACAGGACATAGAGAAGAAAGCATTGTAAAGATGAAGGCAGAGATTGTAGTGATTGATCTACAAGCCAAGGAGCTCCAGGGATTGCCAAGAAATATCAGAAGCTCAGAAAGAAGCATGAGGAGCTTTCTCCCTCAGAGTCTCCAGAAATAATCAACCTGCCAACACCTTGATTTTAGACTTCTGGTCTCCAGAGCTGTAAGAACCAAACATTTCTTTGTTTTTGACTGCCAAATCTGTGATCCTCTATTACGTCAGCTCTCAGAAAGTAATACATTCTGCCTTTCACTTAGTAGGCCCTCCAACATTTGCGGAAGAAATATTTGTTGAGTGAAAAGAATAAATGAGTTCAATTCAATACAGTGGTTGACTAAGAAAAATATTTATTAATTAGTGCTTGAGGAGGAGACAGGATGCATGTGGCTGGGGCTGGAGGAAACCCATGTTCTTCTTCAACTCTCTTATAACACAAGACTAAGGCAGGGCCTCTGCAGGGCCAAGCATGTGAGCAGTTCAGGAAGAAGAAACTATGACTAACACTGTTAGCTATCAGAGGAAAAACAGATCACTTATTGAGGCTTCCTCAAAGATGTCCTGAGATAATGTTATAAAAAATTATTTCTTTTGAGCTGAGCACTTAAAAAGGTATAGATCAGCCTTATTTATGAGGTCTCTATTCTGTTCCATTGGTCTATATTCCTGTTTTTGTACCAGTACCATGAAGTTTTGGTTACTGTAGCCCTATAGTATAGTTTGAAGTCAGATAACATGATGCCTGCAATGACCATCTGATCTTTAACAAACCTAACAAAAGCAAGCAATGGAGAAAAGACTCCCTATTCAATAAATGGTGCTGGGATAACTGACTAGCCATATGGGGAAGACTGAAGTTGGACCCCTTCCTTACACCATATATTAATACAAAAATCAACTCAAGATGGATTAAAGACTTACATGTAAAACCCGAAACTATAAAACCCTGTAAAACAGCCTAAGCAATAACATCCTGAACATAGGAACGGAAAAAGATTTCATGGCAAAGACACCAAAAGCAATAGCAACAAAAGCAAAATTTTACAAATGGGATCTCATCAAATTAGCTTCTGCACAGTAAAATAAACTATTAACAGAGTAAACAGACAACCTACAGAATTGAGAGAAAATATTTTCAGACTATGCATCTGACAAAGGTCTAATATCCAGCATCTATAAGGAAATTAAACAAATTTATAGGAGAAAAACAACACCATTAAAAAGTAGACAAAGGACATGAACAGACAGTTTTCAAAAGAAGACATAAGTGTGGCCAACAAGCATATAAAAAAAGACTCAATATCACTGATCATTAGAGAAATGCAAATCAGAACCACAATGAGATACCACCTCACACCAGTCAGAATGGCTATTATTAAAAAGACAAAAAATAACAGATGCTAGTGAGGTTGAGGAGAAAGGAGAACATTTATACACTGTTGGCAGGAGTGTAAATTAGTTCAACCATTATGGAAAGCAGTATGGCAATTCCTCAAAGAGCTAGAAGCAGAACTACCAGTCAACCCAGCAATCCCATTACTGGATATATACCCAGATGAATATATATATCATTCTACCATAAAGACACATGCATGTGAATGTTCATTGCAACACTGTTCACAAGGGCAAAGACATGGAATCGACCTAAATGCCCATTAGTGACACACTGGATAAACAAAATGTGGTACATACACACCATGGAATATTATGCAGCCATAAAAAACAATGAGATCATATCTTTTGCAGGAGTGCGGATGAAGCTAGAGTCTTATCCTTAACAAACTAACGCAGGAACAGAAAACCAAATATTACATGTTCTCACTTATAAGTGGGAGCTAAATGATGAGAACTCATGAACACAAAGAAGGAAACAACCGACGCTGAGGTCTTCTTGAGGGTGGAGGGTGGCAAGAAGGAGAGCAGCAGAAAAAATAACTACTGGGGGCAGGTGTGGTGGCTCACGCCTGTAATCCCAGCACTTTGAGAGGCTGAGGCAGGCGGATCATGAGGTCAGGAGATCGAGACCAGCCTGGCCAACATGGTGAAACCCCATCTCTACTAAAAATACAAAACTTAACTGGACGCATACCTGTAATCCCAGTTACTCAGGAGGCTGAGGCACGAGAATCGCTTGAACCTGAGAGGTGGAGGTTGCAGTGAGCTGAGATCACACCACTACACTCCAGACTGGCAACAGAGTGAGGCTCCATCTCAAAAAAAAAAAAAATACTAAGAATAATAACTATTGGGTACTAGGCTTAACCTGGATGATAAAATTATCCATACAACAAACTCCCATGACAGGATTTGACCTGTATAACAAACCTTCACTTGTATCCCCAAACCTAAAATAAGTTTAAAGAAAAGGACAAATCATATACATAACAAAGGGGAATTGGTAGACTCATATAGTTCACGCAAAGATTATTTTAATGATATTATGATAGATTCCAATAATAGTTATGAAGTTGTTATAGCTTCTTAGATTTTGCAATGTATTGTTACCTTGGCTTTTATGTTTTCAATCCATGAGCATCAAGTTTTACTGGCCATGTTTTGGTGGCACACTTGTTGTCTGTTTTGTGTCTTCATACCCTTCACCTAATTACAGTTTTCTTCTTATGCTATGTACCTAGTGACTAAATTTCTACTCACTTAATGTCCCTGAAGAGTTTTTGAAATGTAATGAATTAACCACTTTCCCTGTAATTTATGCATACATTTATATACTGAACTGTAGTTTAATCAAACTCCTTTGCCTTATGTAGTATGGTAGTAATATCTAATGAAAACATATGAAGTATGTGTTTCATAATTACCCCAGACAGCTCATTTCAGTTTGCTTCCTACTTAATCCCAAAATTCCTATCTCCCTGCACTGTAAACACTTTCCTTCCCTTCTCATCAATCTCAGTTATATAAATGAAACAGGGGTGGTTGCACAATTACTGAGTGCTTGTTCTGGGTGTTATAAAAGGCCCGGTTCTCAGAGAAACAGCTGACAAGGGCACCCACTAAAAGTGATCCTTTTGTTTGACTGAAAGGTTGAAGCAGGTCCAAATTAGGGAGAACTTTGCAAACTCCATTGGAGGAGTGCTGCAGGGGCCAGTGAATGCCAAGTGCATGGTGGAAACATGGCTCATGCGGACCCACCCTGCTGCTGGGAGTGAACCTCACTCAATATGCGGTACTGTACTTTCTTTAGGGCACATTAAGAGAAAAGCCATCCCAGTAAAATTACTCTCTGCACCTTTCTTTAAATTTCCACAGCTAGTTTAAATGTCTTTTCCCTTATTTTTTTTTCAGGATAATATCTTTTCTGTCATTTCCTTCTAAGAGGAAAACAATGTTTCACATTCCCCACCTTCAATATTCCAGAACCTGTTGAAAGAAGATGCAAATCATCTTGAAAATAGAATCATGGAAAAATACACTGCTAGTTGAAGGCACATATTCTTATATCTACTGACTGATTTCAGGTAAGTTAAACAATCTCTAAAGCTTCAGTGTCCTCATCTGCAAAAGAAGATAATATCAGCTATCACTGTAGGTTGTCATGAGAATAAAATAATAAGTAATGCCTAGCACAATGCTAGGCACTACAAAAGACTATATGCTTTTTCTTCTTCCTTTCCATTTTCTGTCTACCAAGTGAGATGTTCATTTGTTTGGTAGCATTTATGGAACACATTATATAACAGGCACTGTGTTGGAACCTGGAGATAGGGCATGACCATTGGCCAAATGAGTGTGACTGTCTAACAGAGAGGATAGACATTAACCAATTAATGACATACAACTTATATTTGCCAATTCTGTGTATTCTAAAGGAAAAGTCCAGGATATGCTGGGATAATTTGAACAGAAAGAGTACCTGAGGTCATTACGGTAAACAGGATTGAATTAGGTGAAGAGAGAAAAGGGAGGGGAAGAAGCTTCCATGTAGGAAGAATTTGAAAACCTAAAAAGTATCTCCTAAACTCATTAGGGTAAGAAGTTTTCAGATTTATCATGAAGACCTCCCGGGAATGATTTTGCACTTTCCTTTGGCAACCTATTCTAGTGTGTGTGTTTTTGTTGTTGTGGGGGAGGTGAATTATAATATATAATGCAGGAAACGCTAGATAACTGTTTGCAGAATATATCCTATGGTAATATGCAGCAATATAATGAATTATTAATTTGTCTTTGATTCTCATTGCATTTTCCCTTTTCTAAACGAAACAGCCTGGTCCTTATGATCCCTTATTGTGCTGAAAGTCTTTGTTTCAAAATACAATAAAAACTTACTGGGATATAAAGGCTAGAAGACTGATGAATGTGAAGCCACTGTGGTTGTGGAAAGGGGGTTTAATTAAAGGTAGAAGGACTATCAAGAGGAGGAGAAGAAAAATAAGGAGGAAAAATCTTTTGATAATGTCTAAAATTACATTCTCGATCATTACCAAATAAATGAATTACATTTAGTTTGACTTTTAAAAACAGAGGAATGTTATACTTCTTATCCTTTCACATTTGTAGAATAAAACTCACAGTCTATACAATAAGAAAATCATTGCTTAAGTGAAGTTCTTTAGATATCTCCAACAGGTAGAACTTTCTCTATAATGTGCAAAGCAAACCCTGTGTTGTGCTAAAGTCAGCACTACTGCAGGGCCCTGTTAATAAATCCCTAGACTATGATTTGTGCTACAGGCCCTGCCAGGCCTACTATCCCCTCCTTCCTTCTGGCCAGTTCACACCCACAGACTGGTGTCACTGCAGGGCATGTGGTGTGACTAGTCATTATTAAATAACTGGTGGAAAACTTGGTAAAATGTAACTCTCATACAGCCCTTGTGCCTAAATTTCTTTTTGAAATACAAAAACCAGTCCAATTCACCATGCATATGTAAAATTCACCTAATGTAAAAATTCACTTTACATAAGTAAAATTCATTGTACAGGAATTTTTAAATGCTATTGAATTAATGGTTACTTCATGATTATCAATAATGTGAGTGACAAATTTTTGATCTACACTAGGCTAAGGTTCTGGATGTCATTCTGAGAATGACATTTTAAGAATTGCCTAACCCTTCCGATGTTTATCTCTGAGGTGACTATATACTGTTTTCAACCTCCCAACATGCATTCACCCTTTTCCTTGAGTTTTTCATAATTCAGCCATCAGCATGGCACCCATATAGCCTATGTACTGACTTTACCCCACCTCCATGTGTGTGGGTCTTGACTGGTTCAGCCAGTCAACACGCAGGTCTCATCCTCCTAACTGCATGATTGGTTCAGAGAATGTGACCAATTGCGCCAATCAAACACTCAGATAGGGACTTACGGGGGAAAAAAAAGTTTATCTGATCCTCCAGAGAGCTGCTACAAGACATACTGTTACTTCCTGCTAAATGTGAATTAGAAGCAAATAATTTCCACTAGCTGTGGGAGGCCATCTTATGGCACCAGGAAAGAAAGACATAAAGGAAAAAATGGTTATTTGAGTAACATTGTTAATCCATGTAATAATCTTTACGTGACCACTACTTCAGGACTTTTAGTTATGTAATACACTCCCTCCTTACCTTTCTTAAAAATGTCAGTTGGACTCATGTTTTCAATTACATGGAATTAAAGGATTTTTGAAACAAGATCCTTGTTTTCTCTCCACCATCACTTTATTCGGAGGTTGGTACTGAAGGAGAGCAGAAAACTTGCTCAGTTTCTATCTTCTCTGTGACAGGGAACAAACGAGTGAATTACAAAGGTGAATTGCAGTTTTATTAGGCAGTAGATTTTAAATAACTTAATAGCAGCCTTTAAAAGGAAAAATTAGCAGAAATACATAATTATTATATGTGAACAAAAATACATAATTTTATCCAAACACACACACAATGTTTCATGACTTTACTCCCTTCTGCTTTCCTCAGGCAAAGGCACTCCTGGATTTCTGGGAAGGTGGTGCCAATTGTCAGGCTCCTTGATGGAGTATATTATTCTGATTCGGAGTACTGCTGAAAACTTGAAGGTCTATAAGAACATCTCAGCACTCAGACCATGGATTTCCTAAATCCTCCTTCATAAGTGGGAAAATCAAGAGAAAAGAAAAGCAGAGAATAAAAAAGGAAAAAAAAAATGAGCACGTAACTACATTTAAAAAAAAAGAAGGCAAAAATCAAGGGCCAGAGAAAATGATTTTTAATTGTCATTATTCGTTTTATTCTTTTGTCCTTTTCCAGTCTCAATCATGTATAGATTAATGAGAAAAAATGAAAATGAGTTTCAGTAAACAGACCACTTTTGTTGGACTCAGTCTTGAGTTGATCAAATGAGGCAGCTGAACTGAGACTGAATCTTCCCTGTGATTAGCTCAACTCTTGAAGTAGCCAGGCACCTGTGAGGATACAGGGGAGGAGAGAAGATAATAATTGGTCTCTCATCTTTTATAATTATGTATGTTTCAAGTGGATGTGAACTGTGGGGTTTGAGAGGGCTACATAAAAGGGGAAAATTCTGATGTGAACACTTCAGTCATTAACTCTAGCATTCAAAAGGAAAGGAAGATAAAAATTTAAACAATAGGAGACTTGAGCAATAGAAGACTTAAAATAATAATGTTTACTGAAAATTAGGACAATTGTTCATTAATTTCATATCTTACGGCATCTTCATCATACTAAATAGTTACCATAGCTATTGACTGGACAGAGAATTAACCGTTTTATCCCCCTTTTTATACAACATTTCTAAAGTCTCAAAAAAAAAAAGATAACAATTTCTTCCTTTTTATATTCACTTTTGAGGTAAAAGTAAACAATAAATGAGAAGATTTCAATTGGCTATTTATGTGTGTGTGGATCATGAGAGAAGTTTAACAAAATGTAAGGTATTACAGAAAACTTTTTCTTTATAAATATAAAACATTTCCAAAGACTCTGTGACTGTGGTGTTCATTCTCATCTCTTATTTTCAGGTTCCTAAGCAGAACATAAACAAATTTTATGCTTGATATTTTGTCTGTAATTAAAATATATTTCCAGTAAATTCATAGGTGGCCTAGAGGTGGGGTTTAATTAGGGATTTGGGATACAGACGGCTCTTCCATTCTTTATTAAGTGGAAAAAATGACTGTTCTCCCAATAAATTACTTTTTCCCAAGATACTGCAATTAATTATTGTAATCCAACGTAACTTGTAATAATTTATATTTGAAAACATACTTTAATAAAGCAAGATTTAAGGGAAAAAAAAAGCAAACAAGAAGGTATAATTCTACCAGACTGTAATCTCCATTAAGGCAGGTGACTTGGTTCACTGATGTATTCTGATCACCTAGAACATAGTCTGACATATGTTATTGATACTTAATGCTTCATCTATTTGTTGAAAAAAATGTAAATATATATTTTCACAACATACCATTCTCACTCAACTTGAATTCTATTCACACATAGTCTTTATCTACCTGTGGCTTTCTATCAGGTTTGTGTAGGATAGTTCGTAATGTCATCATGGGGATCACCATGTCTAGACAAGAGCCCTTTGTGGGAGTAAATACTGCTAGAGCTAGAGCGACATTGGCATAAAAACAAAAGCAAACAAAACAAAAAACACTTGGTCTTTCTTCTCTTACAGATTGCTACTTCAGAGAGAAAGAGCTCCCACTGCCTGCTTACAGCCAACCAGTTAGAGGAAAGGCCCTAATTATCCTTCCAAGTTCTGGCACTCAGACTCTATCTATTTCTTCTTTTGGCTCCAGACCAAACAAAATGTGAAAAGGAAACAAACAAAAAAAAAAGTCAAGAAAAAATGCAACAGGGCAATAATGCTTTTCTGTGTGGCACACGATCAGAAAATTACTTCCTCTCTACAAAATACTGATGTTAACTTTCTTCCAGTGATCAGAAGTTTAAGATTTCATACAATGCTTAAATTAATGAATAAAACCCTATTCGCATACTATGTTTCCTTATTAAAACAGAAAGTCTTTCAAAGGAGATATATCCATCTTCGGTTGCAAAATGATGTTACTTCTATTACCAGAGAATAATTTTAAGCATGTTGAGATGCATATAAAACATTTACTCTGTATTCTTTATGTTTCCCATCAGGGACTACTTTTCTGCTTTGAAATTAGAACTTTTCGTCTTTTCTCTTTTTTTTGGCATTCCTTATTCCTCCTCCCATTATCCCCATTCCTCCCCACACAACTCCTTGAACTTATCTTTGTCTTTATCTTTTTGTTTTTCTCTATACATTAATATGCACAAGTTCGCACCTCCCTCCCCACAATGACTTCACTTCTTTTTTAAGCATTCACTACCTTCCTTTTGAAGAATAAAGAAGTTGGAGGAGATGGTATGTAACTTTCTGTTTTTCCACTTCTTCTAAGTGGTAGCATCACAAAAGATACCTCCATTGGTAGGGCAGATCTATATTATTAGAGAAGAAAAATGTAAACTTCACATACTCACATTTATGGAAAAATACAAACATTTCTACCTTTTCTATTGAACCACCAAAAATGCCTCAAATCCAAAATTCAGAGTTCACAGCATAGTCTTCTTAGACCTTATTAGATTTTACGGAAGTGACTATCAGTTAGCAAGTGAAAGGGTATGTAACTTGTATAGCAAACCCATTCAAATTTCTCAGAGTACACAATTATGTAAAATTACACACCAACCACTGAGCCCTCAACAAGAAAATGTTTACTGAATGGATAAATCAATGAAGTGAGGATGTGGCGAATCATCTTGGCTAAGGTACGGAAAGTGAATTGGAAACTAGACAAGCTGGAAGTTATAAGACCAGTTAGGAGATTTTTTAAATAACATTGAGGAGGCAAGTAGTGATCTTTTAAAAGGCAGCGGAAATGGAGAACAAGGTCTAGGTATATTCTAAAAATAGGGACAGGTAAAATCTCCAGAAATTGTTGCCAGAATGAATTTTGGGCAAGCATCCAGAGGATTATAAAGACAGGACTCACTGTACCCACTGGTATTCACGTGAAAATGAAGATTTCAAAAAATTATGTAAATATCATTAGAACAAACATGGACATTTATAAGTTTACAAGCCTTAGAGTGCCTAAGTATGACTCACTAAATCATCTACTCCCCTAAACATCCTTCTACATGCTGACAAGGATCAACTTTCCTGTGTTGACAAAAAGAGTCAAATTCTGAAATATACTTGAAGAGATATATTCTGAGCCATATATGAGTGACATGGCCCATGACACAGCCCCAGGAGATCCTGAGAACATGTGCCCGAGGTCATCGGGCTACAGCTTGGTTTTATAGGAGGGGTGGGAGGGGCTTCCATGTCATAGGTGAATTCAAAGATTTCAAAGATATTTCTGATTGGCAAGTGGTTGAAAAAGTTTATCTAAGGAAGGAAGTGTCTGGGTTAACATAAGATCTTATGGAGACCAAGGTTTTTATTATGTAGATAAAGCCTCCAAATAACAGGGCTTCAGAGAGAATAGATTGTAAATATTTCTTATCAGACTTAATAAAAGGCACCAGATTCTTAGTTAATTCTCTCCTGGATCAGGAAAAAAACATGGCAAGGGAAAGAGATTCTGTACAGGATATAGATTTTCCCCACAGGAGACAGCTTTGCAGGGCCTTTTCAAAATATGTCAATTAAATATGTTTGGGGGGAAAGGTACTTTGATTTCTTTTAGGGCCTGTTAGCTGTCATTTTGGCATTTTATTGGTGTGAAGAATCTGCTTTGTTAGTCTTAAGGTCTGTTTTAATGTTAATGTTGGTCAGTTGAGACTGAATTCCAAAGGGAGAAAGGTATAATGGGTCATGTTCGACCACTCATTTCCATCGTGGCCTGAACTAGTGTTTCAGGTTTATTTTGGAATGCCCTTGGCTAAGAAGAGGGTATTCATTTAGTTGGTTCTGGGACCTAGAATTTTTATTTTTGGTTTATACCTGTGTCTTTCTACTTGTTGTTCCTATTTGATGAGCCATACTTCACTATACTTCTTTTGCTCATTGAGTTCAAAGTAGTCTTCATTTTAGTTGTTTTAATGTTATTAACTCCCACTTCGATCATTTCTTCCTGTCAGGTGTTCAGTATTTCCATCACATCATCTTCTATCACATCCTAACTCTCCTACTCCCTTCCCTTCAGTGATTGCCAGGACACACAACAGTATAATAAAATCAGAGGTCAAGAGAGTATGTTTAATTCATTTGTATTGGTTTTCATAGAATCAATTTATGCTTATGTATTTTAGATTAAATATATACTATTTCCAAGCTTGCTTTTCATTTTCTTTTTCTTTTTCTTTTTCTTTTTCCTCTTCCTCCTTCACTATCACTGACCTAGATTCCATGTACCAGATGTGTTCACCTGGAACTCAGATTAAAAGGAAGAATGTTCACTCCCTGCTCCTTTTGTGCCTCAGGTCACAATCTGGAGAATTCCTCTACAGAGAGAAAGGCTGGAAAACATATTTCTAATTCTTAGAAGGAGGTAATTAAATAATTTCCTTTTATGATACTGTCTTTGTTCTCTTCTTGAAAGGAAAGAACATCCCCTTTATCACTTTAAACAGGGCAAACTAGTATTTCTAACCATCCTCCCAAAGTTAATTAACATGTAAATACTTGTCAGTAAAAGGTAACACTTCAGCAATTAGCATATAAATGGGCCAAGGACAATATTCTGCCATAAAGGAGACAGCTTGGAAGATTTTGCCAAATGTATTTGGAAAGAAAAAATATAAAATAAAATAAAGGCTTCATCATTTCCATGCAAACAGTTATGAACTAGAATGTCAGCTGAAGCCTGGGGTAAAAGGAGAACTACCCTGCTTAGATTGAATGAGGTGAAGTTTGCATACACAACATGGTTTTATGTACATGTTTACTCAAGTAGCGATGACGGAAAGTGACTAATTGTTTATGTCCAGAAAAACACATCATGTTTGTTTGATCTTAATGAATACCATCAGCGAAGGAAACAGAAAGCCATAGGTGCGAAAAGAATTTAAGGGCTAATTTTTCCATATTGGCTGTAATGATTAGCACACTCACAAAATTGCACATGCAGGGAATGCTTCTACTCAGCCCCGAATTTGTGTTTCAAATGAGGTAATTGTGCACCTAATGATCCGTTTGCACAAGCAATTACCTGATTGGCATATGCCAGGTGAGCTTGTGAGAGATAAGAGGGCAAATATACTTTTTTTTGGCTTTGCATCCATGGTATCCTAGTTTGAAAAATAAAATAATTATAGTCATATTACCTTTTGACATTTTTATTGGAATCATGGGTCCATGTGTGAATGGGATGCTCATGCTAATGAATGAAAGATCATTAGCCCAAGATAAAAATAAACTCTGACCACACTACCAAAGATGCTTGTGATTTTATATTTACTGTTAAAACTACAACATAGCTAAGTTTATTGGGGGAGTCTCAGAACTTCTAATCAGAAAATTTGGCTTAAAATCGCGTGTAGCTACTATGTCAATTCCAGATATCCAAACTTAGGCAAGTCACCTAAAAATGCCAAATCATAGTTCTTCAAAATGGAGAGAATAATTTTGTTTATATGGAAACTTGATCTGGTGATTACTCATTGCATCCTGCATTAGAAGTGTCAACATTAAGTAAATCGTATTGATGCCTATGCCAGGTCCAGGTGAACCCTAGGAAACATGTTAGTGTTGGTCTGTTCAGCATCTCGTCATCTCCTTCACTTGGCGGGGCTGAAAATCTGGACCCCACCCCTCTCACTACCAAGTGACAGGTGATCCAACTAGATTGAAGTCATCCTTGACAGACAGGGTCAGGCTCAATGACAGTTTTCCTACCTTTTTCCAGACCTAAAAAAGTCCCTTCAGGCTACTTCACAGTCCAAGGGTTGGGTCAAAACTGAATTCATCTTGAACATTTGAAAAGTAAGCACATTTTCAGGGCACTTCAGCCTCGGCAGTGTGAATACTTGGGACAGTGGAAAGGATCTGCACATAAGCCTCAACCTACCCAGAAGCTGGTCATTTTCTCCCTGCACCCTAGAAAGTCAAGTGGGCCAGTAGAAGTTTCTATAATGATGGAAATATTCCATAACCTGGACTGTCCACTATGTTAGCCATTAGCCACGTGTGCCTACTGAACACTTGAAGTGTAGCCAATGGTAATGAGAACTCAGGAACTGAATTTTTAATTTTATTCAATTCTAATGAATTTAATTTAACTTTAAAGAGCCACATGAGGCTAATGACTACCATATTGAACAATGTAGCAAGGAAAAAACAAAACAGTTTATCAAATAACAACTCCATACTATCAACTGTGAATGTCAGCTACTGTCCACAGTTGTTTACTCCTACCCTTTAAAAATATGTAATGCCAATCCTCCCTTTCCAGAGCATCTTTGACACTTTTTTAGCCATTTCTTGGCCAATTCCTGGTCGTCATCGATAAGGTAAAAAAGCACAAAGATCTAAGACTGAAATAATTACTCTTATTAGAATCCATCCTAAAACCAAACCAAAACAAAACCAAGAAAGAAACAGAAAGGCAGAGTTTGTCTAGGGCTTTTGGTGCCTGCAACCTGATGGTTGATGACCATTAGGTATGAGACTGTCATCTAATTGAGATGGAAGGTCAATGAATCAGAGTTTGTGACCTAACTAGGTATCTAAAATCCTGTATCCTAAAACTCATGCCTAACTTGCCTGGGCTTTGAAAGCATGGATAAAATAATAATAGTAAAACTAATATAGTAACAGTAACAATGAATAATAATTTATTATGTTTCAAGCATTGCTCTAAAATCATGGTTTATGTAATTTATTCTTCACGACAGCCTGAGGAGATGGTTGTTATTGTTTTTCTTATTTCACTGATTGAAGAACTGAGACTTCTGAAGGCCACCTTACTTGTCCAACGTCATAGCAAGAACATGTGGCAGAGCTGAGGTTCAGAGTCAGACCAGTTTGGCACCAGAGCCTACTGCCATAACCACTGTGTGATGTGGTTTTGAACCACATCAAGGTTAAGGATATTCCTGCAAAATTATCAAATGTTTTAGGTTTTATAGAAAAGCAAAAGTTTCCATGCTAGATGACTACTCTGCTGATGAACCAATATCAGTGAGTCTGAAACTAGGTAAACTGTTTCATGTGCAATTTAAGAGACTATTGGGACAGAGGAGTATCTGGAATGGCCTTTCTCTAAGGCAACAAGGATCTCACTTCTTCCTAAAGAGCTGAAATGAACCACTGAGTCTAGTTTTGTGTGATGGTTTCTTTCCTGAAATGAACAGTTCAGGATCATCTCAAGGACAGGAACACATTCATGCTTTAGTCCGTCTAGGGTGAGGACCCGAGGCCTATCGTGCCCCCTGACGGCCTCTGCTGACTGGTTTTTTCTTTGAGGCTTGCAATGCTGCCTACATTCGGCTAGGCTTTGGCAAGTGATTTATAGTACTGTTTGAGATTGCCATTCTTACTCAGGTGTAAATAAAGTGGTGAGATTGTCTCAGAATTTAAAAATGGCAATCTAGTCCAAAATATAAATAATTAGAATTCTGGCTTCCAAAACTAGGTATGTGAAACAGAGGTGGGAGGTGGCAAGTAGGACCTGGCAATTTTCTCTGATGATATTAAAACCTTCAGACACACATACACACACACAGCCCTATGTATAAGACCAGGGCACTAATATTCATTAAGCTACGCTGCACCTACCTCTCTGCCTATAAAACTTAAGATCAAGTAATCCTTGAATGTAGTCTCCCTTGAATCTAGCCATGCTCTAGCTATTAACAAGAAATTTTAGAGCCACTTTCAAAAAAATATAAAAGAACTCATCTGTAGATTTAGAAAAAAAAGTATAAAATACAGCCACAAATAGGGCTATTGGAGACAACTAAAAGTACTAATTTTCCTGGATAATTCTACATACCAGGACATGATCATATCCAATTAAGTTGAGCTCTGTTCAATAATCACTGTGTAATGGGATAGAATCACAGAGTAATAGGATTTGTTTAAAGCAAGGACAGAGGAGCTTAATACCTATTAGATATCTTAAATGCATTAAGAATGAAAAAGACCAATTGATAGGAAACTGTTTACACGAACCTAAAGAAAATGAAAATAGCTCTATGGTTTCTCTGAAGAGTCTTAGTTGACATTTACAAACTTTGTTGCTCAGTAATTTTCAGTGCTAACTTATCTGAAAATAGTTAGAATCAAAAAAAAGAAGAGCTCAATATAGAGACATAAACTTTTTCTCATAAGATCACTGACCCTGGCAGATCAAAGTTTGGTCTGGAGTAGACAGGACAAGATCTTGGAAGGTCACGATGGCCCTGAACATATTGTTTGGCTTCTCAGATAGAGAACTTTCAAAAGGAACTGTGAACGCCTTGTCACGCTTGAACTAGATGTTAGTTGGCTAAGCTGAGAATCAAATATGGGAAATTAGTTGCCATTAAAAGATCGCTTCAGGCAGTTCATTTCTCATCAGCCAAGCTGTGCAGGCCTCCTGCTGGGGACAGTGAACATTAGCTTACTAAATACTTCAGCTCATCAGACACCGCTTTACTCATGGATGGGCCTGGATTTTGGCGATGGGGGAAGGGGAAGAGGAAAGAATGGATATAAAACATAACTACCAGCATCTATCTGGGTAGAGATTAATTCTCTATGCTATTAAAAATATAATTGTTCATTGACATGTACAGATATTCACAATTTATTGTTAAAGGAAAATAAGCTGGTTCTAAAACTTTTTTTATATGATGTTTTTGGGGGAGTGTGTGTATTTAACCTGGAAGAATGAACAGCAGCATCTTTACAGAGGTGACTTTGGGGAGGTGTTTTTAGGATGACTTTTTATAATTTGTTTTATTCATATGTATTTTAAACACTTTTAAAATTATATTATTTTCAATAATTATAAATTTATAATAAACATCTAGTAGTAAATCTAATAATAGACATTAAACAAAAGATTATGCCTATTTCACTTTCTTCTCCCTGAAATGTTTTATTTCCTTTGGAGGAACACTCATCCTGCGTGTCACAGGCAGTGAAACCAGAGCAACTTCATCTCTTCATCTTGAATAGGAGCTGGGTAAAATGAGGATGGAACCTGCTGCACTGCATTCCCAGGAGGTTAGGCGTTCTTAGTCACAGGAGGGGATAGGAGGTCACAAGATACAGGTCACAAAAAAATCTGCTGATAAAACAGGATGCAATAAAGAAGCCAACCAACCCCGTCAAATGTAAGATGGTGAGGAAAGTGACCTCTGGTTGTCCTCACTGCCTGTTATACTGTGTTAGCATGCTAAAAGACACTCCTACCAGAGCAAAGACAGGTTACAAATGCCATGACAATGTCCAGAAGTTACCCTATGTGGCATAAAGGAAGAGAAACCTTCAGTTTCAGGAAATCTCCACCCCTTTCCCAGAAAACTTATGAAAATTCCACCTCTTGGATTATTGGCAGAATATGGTCAACAAATAACCATAAAACTAGCCAATCAGCAGCCCTCAGGGCTGCTCTGTCTATGGAGTAGCATTCTTTTATTTCCTTACTTTCTCTTTTTTTTTTTTTTAAATACAGAGTCTTGCTCTGTTGCCCAGGCTGTAGTGTGGTGGAGTGATCTTGGCTCACTGCAACCTCTGCCTCCCAAATTCGAGTGATTCTCCTGCTTCAACCTCCCGAGTAGCTGAAATTACAGAGGCCTGTCACTATGCCTGGCTAATTTTTGTATTTTTAGTAGACATAGGGTTTCACCATGTTGGCCAGGCTGGTCTCGAACTCCTGACCTCAAGTGATCTGTCCACCTTGGCCTCCTAAAACACTGGGAATACAGACATGACTCTCTGCACCTGGCCATTATTCCTTTACTTTCTTAATAAACTTGCTTTCACTTTACTCTGTGGACTCACCCTGAATTCTTTCTTGCGTGAGATCCAATAACCCTCTCTTGGGGTCTGGATTGGAACCCCTTTCTGATAACATAAGGGTCTTCCAAATGCTTGAAGGAAAAATTTCCAGAGTGAGTATAAATGAATTGTGAACAGAAACTATACTTTATCTTAGGGCCTACACTGTTCTAGCAGCTCTAGAATTATGCTGCATAGGACAGCCCTAAAACGGTAGCCAGAGTCACCTGACATTATCACCGAGCTTTCTCTGTCCTGAGAGTTTGCATAGACTCACCTTTGTTCTCCCAGTGAAATAAATTACGTGCTCCAAAATAGAGGGCTGTGCCTACCTAGAAGTTTGCATTATATATGGGCAAAATAATGAATGGGCTCTGGAGTCAGACACTCTGAACTGGAATCTCAGTTTCACTGCATAATGGCTGAGTGACCTTGGAAAAGCCACTTAATCATCTCTGGGATTCAAATTCTTTATCTATAAAAGGAAAGAGTAAAATCTATATCATACAATTGCCTTGAGGATTAAATTACATGTTTGTAAAGACTGTAAGGGAGGTCATCTCTGAGTTCTGGTTACTCTTACTTTCCCACCTTTTCACTCAGTGAAGTGGCAAGGAAACCCTGGATAGGAAAAGGGGCTACAATGGCAGAGTTTCAAACAATGTAGGGTGGAGGAAGTTTATGCAGCACGCAAACTTAAGAGAAGTAAAGAAGAGGGGGTATATAAGAGCAAGTGTCTTTAAAAGTGCAGGTTGTGACTGATGGATGCCCAGGCAGTACAGAATCTATTCCTGCAAGATACCCACCCCCACCCGCTGAAAGGGAGCTTTCCAGAAGTACAAAGCTCTTATGATAGGAGACAGGGGGCCCAGCTTTGCTACCTGACCTACTTAGCCATATGAGCTGGTAAACGTGCCTGGGATTTCAAGCCAATTTTCCTCTCTTCAAAATGGGGATGTCATCTACTTTGTCTCAAAAAGTTGTCGTGAGACTCAAAAATTCTTTACAAAGTGGAAAATGCTACTTAACCATTTGTTAGGACTCCGGTTTGCAAGTAAGTGACAGAAACCCAGATCAGATAAGCATAAGCAAAAAGGGAAATTTCTCACAGAGTTGAGTGCAGCAACAAAGCTGGGGTCCAGAAATTCCTGGTAAGGTGGCTAACTCAGCCCCTGGTACAGTGGCTAACTCACTCATTCCTGGCATTAGCACTAAAAGTGCAGGGTCCTGGAAAACCCCTCAGCGCACGCGAACGGAGACAGCTGGCCGCCATCCCTGGCTCCTGTGACCCTCTGAATGTCTGATTCATTCCTCTCCCCCTGCTGACCCGTTTCCTCCATTTTCTCTGTCCATATGGTTAGAACCACAGTCAAGGACAGGTTCTAATCTCTAATTTTGTTATGGCATGGGCAATTTCGTGTTTTATTGCCCGATATAACTATAGTGTAGAATAATCCCATTTTTAAAAGTCTCATATTTCGCTGTTAGGAAATCATCCAAGTTATAAGCCTGATGTCTGTATTTTTGTAAAAGAAGTCTAGTTTAGAAACCATTACAGGGAATGAGTTCAGCAAACTCATCAGATCACTTATTTTCCAATGGAACCACTTAAACCTACCCCATTATCTCTAAGAAATCATGAGATGCAGGGAGGGGCCTTGTTTTTAAGGTATTTTGGGTATTGTCTGCTACCTGGCTTAACAGGAAGTTCTATGAGAGACTCAGGAACTATATGACTCCATGTGGCTATTTTGCTTACTGTGTTAACCTCAGCGCTCAAAACCTGCTGGCCAGGTGGATGAACAAACAAGGTAAATGAAAATGAAAACATGAGAAAGCTAAATGTTGAGATGTGTGCTACATTCTCTGTAGGTCCGAAACAGAGAAGGAAGGGAAGTGTGAGGTGTACTGTTCCAGGTGAAGACTCACAGGCCGTCGAAAACAGCTATAGCATGGGAAGGGGAGGCTCAGTTTTCGTCTTCCTCACTCAGTTTCGACTCATTGTACTACTAGCATACCCCGCCCCTGTGTTTTGGAATTCACACTCCACAAGGATATGGAACAATGGCAAGGGAGTCACGGCTGGGCCTGCTAGGCCTGTTCTCTTCTTGACCACTTCCAAGTTTCTTCTATTTGAATGTGTTCTTTTGAAAAAAAAAAATGTAGATTTTATGAATGTTTTCCCCATTATGTGATTAAACTTAATGAAAAACAACAGGCCGGGCACCATGGCTCACGCCTGTAATCCCAGCACTTTGGGAGGCCGAGGCGGGCGAATCATCTGAGGTCAGGAGATGGACACCATCCTGGCTAACATGGTGAAACCCGTCTCTACTAAAAATACAAAAAACACTAGCAGGGCGTGGTAGTGGTAGCGGACGCCTGTAGTCCCACTACTTGGAAGGCTGAGGCAGGAGAATGGCATGAACCCGGGAGGCGGAACTTGCAGTGAGCCGAGATGGCGCCACTGAACTCAGCCTGGGCGACAGAGCAAGACTCCATCTCAAAAAAAAAAAACAAAACAAAACAAAAAGAAAAACAACAACAACAACAACAACCAGGCTGAACCTCGTTTTCATTTGCTCTCCGAACTCTGCCTATTTCCTCACGGCTTCTCCTTCTTTAGCCACCCGTCTCTACCTCGTCTTGCACACAGATTTCTACCCGATCCTTCCACTCTGGCAGTCAGCAATGGGCCTTAATTGACACATCATTAAAAAATACTCAGACACCATCTGAACTGGAATAAGAATAAATTCCAGACAAAGGGCTCAAGCCAGCCTTCCAGATTTCAGTGTCAGAGAGCCCTCTCAGAGGAGGCAAAGTCATTTTTTCTGTCGTTTTTCTCCAGCATTGTAGCGATTCTAAACAAGCCAAATTGGAATAAACGCTCCATGACACTACTCACCACCTTGTGTTTTCGTAGGGGCCGCTGCCTAACAGTTTAGGCTGAAGTATTTAACACTAGCCCATTTGCTCTGACAGCTCTTTTATTATAGATGACCACCCCAGGCCTTGGGAGGTTCACTTTGTCCAATATTGGTTTCATTTGGGTATGATCATTTTGTTCGGAGTTGTTTACTGAGCAGACTACAGCTAACCTCCTCCTATCATTGACTGCCTACCAGGAGAAGCAGACCAGCTCAGTTTCCTGGTTCCAAGGAAGAGAATTCAGCAAGATGAGGGTCAAATTACCCCAAACTCCAGATCATCTCTATCAACAATTTCATATGTGTCCAGGAAAGAGAAGCTTTATTGTTTGTCTTGCTCTGTTTTCTGAAGCTAAGAAGACAATTGCTTCCTCGCAAACATGGACAGATTAAATATGCTACATTCTGTCCTTTTCACCATCTGCTTCTTGCTTATTTTATTTTAAGCTGCATGACTAAACTTTATTATCTGACGGGTGAAGGTGGGCCCTGCTGCTGCTGTGCTCTACTCCTTGAGGCTTGGAATGAATGCAAAGTTGCAGGACTGATCTGCAAAAGGGTGAGTCAGAAATCAATCGGCCACTGTGCAATTATCACTTGCTGTGTCAAATACCGAGACATTAGCATTCTAAGATTCCTCTTGGCAAGATTCACAGCAGGGGGAACGGAGTGATGGAAGGGGAACAACAACAACAAAAACCTAGTTTTGTTTGATTCCTCTAAATATCTATATTTGCATAATATCCCTTCTCTTTGTGCTTCCCTATAAGTGCTGTAAGGAAGATTCTGTTCCCAAGCTCTGTCTCTTAAACTTCTCCTGAACCTCTTGGGGTTTCTAGTCTCCCTACTAACTACCTTTCTTATTTCCCAAAATATGTTAAAGCATTCTATCACCTCTATCACCACAAGCCTGCAGAATCCTCCTTGGAAACTCCTGACAATTCATTTCGAGCCCCATTCATTGTGATTTCTTCCACATTTAATCTGATTTCTAGGACAGGAGCCAAAGTAAGGCAAGATAGTCACTCACCTTGAGTACTCGGGTATAAAATTTAAGAGAGCATCAAAATCTCAGTAGCCTAGATTAATATTTCAATGCCATATATTTTAACGTTTTTTAAAATTAAACTTTTATTTTGAGATAATTATTTCATGTGCAGTTGTAAGAAATGATACAGAAAAATTTCCCCACCACTATCCTTTACCCACTTCCCCCCAGTGGTATGATCCTGAAAAACTCAAGTATCACAACCAGGATATTGACATTGATACAGTCAAGATGCAGAACATTTTCATCACTCAGGTGTTCCTCACATTGCCCTTGTAGTCACACCCCTTTCCTCCCACCCCCACTATTCTTAGCCCTAGACCATTACTAATTTGTTTCTCATTTCTACAATTGTATCCTGTTGAGAATGTTATCTAAATAGAGTCATACAGTATATAACCTTTAGGATATTTTGGTTGTTTCACTCAGCATAATTCTCTGGAGATTCATCCAGGTTGTCATGTGTATCAGTGGTTTGTTCCTTTTGGTTGCTGAATAGTGTTCCATGGTACGGATGTGCCATAGTTTGCTTATCCGTTCACTCACTGAAGGGCATCTGGATTGTTCCAGTTTAGGGCTATTTACCCATAAAGTGAATATAGTTTTATTTATCTGGGATAAATGCCCAGGAGGGCAATTGTTGGGTCATATGGTTGTTGCATGTTTTCAAGAAACTGCCAGACTTATTTTCCAAAGTGTACCATTTTACATTTTACATTTCCACCAGCGATACACGAGTGATCCAGTTTCACCATCTTCACCGGCATTTGGCTTTGTCATTATGTTTTTATTTTAGCCATCCTGATAGGTGTGTAATGATATTTTATCGTGATTTTAATTTGCATTTTCCTAATGGCTAATGATGTTTAACATATTTTCATAAGCTTACTTGCCATCTGTGTGTCCTCTTCAAAAAAAAAAAAGTCTCTTTATATCTTTTGCCCATTTCTAATTGGATTATTTGTTTGTTTACTAGCAAGTTTTTAGAGTTTTTTAATATATTCTAGATACTTGTCTTTTGTTGAGTTTGTGTTTTGCAAATGTACATATGGGTATGTGTTCACATGTATGTGTTGACCAATTGTTTTTTACAATTTTAAAAATATCTTTATATAACTATAAGGGAAGGGTGAAATGCAAAATATCTAAAACTTATGGCATGGAAATCAACCACCAATCATAATGGATGCTGGCGTTGAACGACAGGTAGGCCTGTTGTTACATGAATCAGCACAAAATCTCCCTTACCACTAGAATACATGTAATCCAGATATAATTCTAAAATATGTTTTTTGCTTTTACATTATGCACATAGAAACTTCAGAGTTACCTGCTGAAATTTTTGTCTAAATATTCATCAATGTCATTTATAACCAGTTAGCAGGTATTTGTTGCTGGCTATGTTCAAGATGCTCACATACATGTAATTAATTAAGTAAATCATTTCTATACATTGACAGGCATTTCTGAAGGACAGAAAAATGTGAGAAAATCATTTATATTTGCTTCAAAATTAGTATACTTTATTGTAATAATAACAATTATTTTTATATAATTTGGATATTTGAGGTATTATTTCCTTATGTCAATATGGATCCCAATGGACAAACTTACTAGGTGACTTAAATAAATCATCTTAGCAATCCTGAGAAGTATTAGCATTCCCTTTTTTTCCAGATGGAAAAATTGATTACCTTGAAAATGGCAGAGCCTAAACCAACAGCCATGTTGCTGTTATTGTTTTTACTGTAGATCCTGTCCCATTCATCATGTGTGTAAAGAAGCTCTTTGAAAATGACAAAACTTTATATGAATTGCAGATAATTTTATTTCTATTAAAAATGAAATATTCTTCTGATGAAAATGTCTGAGGAAAGTGGTTGATGGACTATATCTTTGAATAGATCCTCAATTCTAAAAAACGAGTAATCAATTGATTGATAGTTGGTTTTACCTTATTTTTCTTTAATGTCCAAATTCTCTTTAGGCTCCAGGCAGAGCTACAGACTTCACTTTTTTCATGTTGGGGTTTTAAGTTTTTTTCTAAAGAGTAGTTTCCCTAAGCCAACCAGTCTATTGATTTGTTAGTTTTGTAGAACAGCAAATCTCTTGCTCCATAGGCCAATTTATTAGTCTAATAATAATTAGAATATATATTTAAGATATTAGTCTGACATCTAATGTTAGCATTCCCTTTTTTTCAGACGCAAACGTGATTACCTGGAAACAGTCTAATTATTAGTAGTCTATATCATTAAGATATTAGTCTAATATTATCAGTATTACTGAGTTCAAAAGTCGAATCTCATGTTCTCTGTGAGAATTTGGATAAAGGGCAGGACTTCCATTTGAATTGTATTTGAAAAATGAAACCAGGCATGCAATTGGTGCTCTGGAAAAGTTTGTTTGCCCCCCACTAGCTGAACATTTTTCTATAATAATCTTAAGGCTATCTACGTTATTTTATTTTTTAAAAGTCTCAGGACTCCTATTTTGATAAATTAGAAAACTCCGTACCATTAGGAGACGTTGACTTGTCGAAGACGGATGGAAAGCCGAGAGCCTGCCCACCGCCGGACCACCAGCCAGCACCAAGGGAACACAAAAGACGAAGTCCTCCTCTCAGCCAAGGCCCAGAAGCCCGAAGAAGTGTCCCAAAATAGCGAAGAAAGGAAAAGCAACTCGTCGAGGGAGAGCCAGGAAGAAAAGTGCTCCAAAAAAGACCTCGACTGTAAGAACACCGGAGGAAGGGAGCGGGCCAGTGCCATCAGGCCCCATTGGCCCACTCAACCAGGAGCTCCCTCAGCATGAACTGCGGCGGGAGCCACTGAGCGCGGGGACGCAGCCAGAGGAAAAACTGAGTGAGGGCAACCAGCCGGAATTGAGGGGGCCTAGCCCGACCCACTGAGTGAGGGGACGCAGGCGGAGGAACAGAGTGAGGGGACACAGCCGGACCCACTGAGTGAGCGGACGCAGGCGGAGGAACAGAGTGAGGGGACACAGCCGGACCCACTGAGTGAGGGGACTGCAACCGTCTCCACTCTCTTCCTGAGCAACGAGTAACTTCAGACCCAGCCCCGAGACCTAGGAGCCATAGGAGGTCTGACCCAGAGAACTCGCCAACAGGGTGCACCCCGTGATGAAAATAAAATGAATCTGTTAAAGAGAGAGAGAGAAAAAAAACTCCGTCACCACTTTTTTTCCCCAAGTCCACACCAGTTCTGACACTATCTTTTTCTCTAACGTTCTGCTGTTGTGGTCCCTGGTGCATGCCTGTTTCACAAAACGTCAAGAGTAGTTCAATGGATATCATTGAGGGGGGGAAAAAAAGAAAGAAAATAAAGAAGCCAGAAAGTTTACCATTTCTCAATGTTTACTAAGGTGACATCCTAATAATATACTTTTTAAGGCAAAGCATGGGGAAGAACCACATGGGTCAGCTAGGAAAACTTGCCAAATGATTCAATTAAGTTGGAAATATTCATTTAGTTGAGTGGACATCTGTCAACCTTAATCTGGTTCAGTGCAATGCTAATTCTATATTGACTTCAATTTTATGAATTTGTTGTTGGTATAAGACTATAGGCTTACTAATATTCTCATAAATGTGGCACATTACCAGGATATTCCTCTTTCAACTGTTTTAGTGATTAATGGAAAGAAGTTGTTTAGAGGGAACATAAATTTTATTCATATAAAATTAGCAACAGGAACCATTTGCACAAATGAGCTAAAAAGTAAAAAGTGTACAGAGGAATTAAAAAGAGCAAAAAGATTTGGGAGGTCCAGGAGGGTGGATCACCTGAGGTCAGGAGTTTGAGACTAGCCTGGCCAACATGGTGAAACCCCATCTCTACTAAAAATACAAAAAAATTAGCTGGGTGTGATGGCAGGCACCTGTAATCCCAGCTACTCAGGAGGCTGAGGCATGAGAATCGTTTGAGCCCAGGAGGCCAAGGTTGCAGTGAGCCGAGATTGTGCCACTGTACTCCAGCTTGGGTGACGGAATGAGACTCTGTCTCAAAAAAAAAAAAAAAAAAAAACAGGGGGCGCAAAAAGAGAAGGCCAGGGACTGGCTGGCATCCATAAGCAGAGAATAGAAGAGAGTCAAACAGGTAAATACATAGAGTATACTAAGAAAAGAATGGATGCGTGATGAACATAGGGTCAAAAAAGTTTTCAGATGGATACAGAAAGAAATAACAGCTTTCAAATTTAACCTGGAGAAAGTTATTGGTGATTCTAGGGAGCACACTTGTGTTTGTTAGTCAAGAGACCTAGGGCATTGCAGGTAGTATGGAGGAAATAGAGGCAGCTGGTAGAGCTGTAGCAAGTAATCAGTTATCTGCATTTGGAGGTGTCTATTAAGAGGAAAGTTCCCAGGGGAACATGGTAGGACATGAACCATTCTATCCTCATATGCTTCCAGGGATATGGCCAATGTCCCTTCCTCCTCTGAGCTCCTGTAGTTTACCCATCTGTGACCCTCATTTGGCACTTAGGACCTGCTGGCTTATATTGTTCTTTATTTCTTTAGGAGCTGGTCTATTTCCAAAACAGCCTGTGAGCTTTTTAACAATTGCTTTATATTGTCTGCCACAATGCCTTGCACGTAATGTTAGTGATCGCAATAGTTGTAGAGGTGGCAGTAGTAAAAGTAGTAATAGAAAGAGCTGTTACTATGACTGTGTCAAGTACTTTATGTATCTTATTTCATTTAATCCTCTTCCTAGGGTAGCTAATATTATTATCTGTCATTATCTTCAATGTAAAAGCGAGGACACTGAGGCTCAGAGAAGTTCAATAACTTGGTTCTACTCAGCTTGTAGATGCCAGAGTTGGGATTCAGATTCAGAGGTTTCAGATCTCAGTTGCCAAAGTTTGACAAGGAAGATTTGGTACACGCTATCTCATTCCTTTTTTTTTTTCACTAACATAAAATTTTAAACAGTAAGGTTTTATCAGATACTCAGTGCAATAAGTTGTTTTATGTCTCTCACTGGAATTTTCAATTATCTTGGCTTTTATGATTTGTCACCAGAAGCAAAATGGTTTATGTCTGGAAGAACCCTGCGGCCATGATGGCTCTGGTGAATGTGGGAGCCTGAAAAGCACTGGGTCTCTGGCCAGAAAGATAGAAAAAATAGTACAGGAAACATTGTCAAATAAGCCACCCACAGAAACAACGGCCAGGCAGAGGCCAGATAGCACTGCCAGGTGAAATATAAGTACCTGGCTAATTTGAATTTCAGATAAACAAGTTTTTCCATATAAGTATGTCCCAAATGTTGCATGGAATATACTTATATTAAAACAGCATTCATTTAAAAATCTGAAATCCAAATTTAACTGGGAATCCTGCATTTTTACTTACTGAATCTGGCAACCCCAAGGCCAGAACACATTCTCCCATTTTTTGATATACTGAGGAAGTACAGGTCTCAGCCGTAAACCACCAAGAGAGAAAGGAACATTTCTGTCATTCTTCTGCAGATCAGTCCTGCTGCTTAAAATAAACCTGATCAACTTTAAAGAATTAAAAGTTTTGTTTGGTTTTAAGTCTGAATCATATTCATTCAAAATGCAGAAAATCGTTTAACTAAAAAATGCTCTGCTCTTAAGTTCTTTACACTTCTCTCTCTCTCTCTCTCTCTCACACACACACACACACACACACACATACATGAACTTAGAAAACAATGATTTGAACCCCCTTCTTCTTGCAGTAACTGATTACTTTAACTTCATGGATTCTGCAAGGCAAACACAGAAACTGGAGTTCTAGTTTTCTATATTCGTTCAAATTCCCCAAAATCATTCTCTATTTTACCTCAGGTATTAGTTCTGTGGGTTTTGAACTGAAAAAGAACTTTGTATGAATGCTTATAGGAGATAGGAGTGGATGATCTCAGTCTGTTCATTCGTGGGTCAATCAAAATTCTGTCTTTACTGAATTAGTCAGATAATCATATTTCTGATGCTCCATCTGATCAAATTTGTGCTGAAATTTAAAAGAAAGTGTTAGTCCTTGACCTAGCCTAGCTGATTGTAGCCAGCACCCAGGCACCAAGTACCCTGGCAAGATCTGGGGATCTCTGATACTTCTTTCAAATGGAGTTGGATAACTGCTTGATTTCCAGGGGCTGCAGTTTCCACAGAAGGTAAACTTGGACTCACTTTCCTTTCTTCTCTCTTCTTGCCCCTCACCTCCTATTTTCCCCCACCAGCCTACTTTACTCTCAACATTCAGTGCCCTGGACAAGGACTGATATGGTTTGTCTGTGTCCTCTGCCAAATCTCATCCTGAATTATAATCCCCATAATCCCCACGTGTCATGGGAGGGACCTAGTGAGAGGTAATTGAATCATGGGGATGGTTTCCCCCATGCTGTTCTTGTGATAGTGAGTGAGTTCTCATGAGATCTGATGGTTTTGGTTTTATAAGTGTCTGCATTTCCTGGTGCTCATTCTCTCTACTGCCGCCTTGTGAAGAGGTGCCTTCTGCATGATTGTAAGTTTCCTGAGGCCTCCCTGGCCATGCAGAACGGTGAGTCAGTTAAACCTCTTTTCTTTGTAAATTACCCAGGCTCAAATATTTCTTCATAGCAGTGTAAGAACAGACTAATACAGGGACATTGCAATTTTATTCCAAGAGTCATAGGGACAAGTTCTTCTCATAATGGGAAAGACATTCTAGACCAAATGCTTCTATCATAGAAACATTTAGAGGCACAAGGAAGCAGACACTGGTAATCCATATTTCTTTAATTTGCCAGAAAGTGTCTTCCTTTCCTTCTGTTTCTTAAAATTTAAGAGTAAATTATTCATTTAATACCTGAAAGGTGACTAACTACGTGTTGCTAACATTACCGAGGGCATGGTTTCATTACAAAGTTCTCCATTTTGTCAATCTATATTTCTCATGATGAGTTATTTTCCTAATCATAATGTAAGTCCTCTGCACTTCTTTATCTGTTATCAGTCCACACAAATCCCACTGAAAATAAAGTGATTCTCATCTGATGAAACCAGGTTCTAGAAGGAACACTCTTAAGACAGCAGCCAAATCTCTTTGGGAATGGATGGCTGTACTATATCTACAGTATCACCAAAAGATGTGAAATACATTGTCATTTCTATTGGCTATTTATTTTAAAGGAAAAAAATGTAAGAAACAACAAAACGGAAATGGCCAGAAATCCTTAAAACTCTGAAAACAAATACCTAACTAAGTAGGAAAATAATATTGACTGAATTTCAGAAAAGACTATCCAATTGCTTGTGATGAATGACAATGATTCTAAATATGGATGTATGTGAATATAACATTTGCTTTTAAGATGTTTTTGTCCTCACTCAATTTTATTGTTTCAAAATGAAGTTTTGCTGCTATCTAGGTTATAAGGTTGACAAAATGATTTATTTTGAAACGAGCCAAGTTTTTACTTTGAAAAAATAGTAATGTGCAGAGATTACTTTGTTAGTATTTCAATTTTCTGATTGCCAACCGTCAATTTAAATGTTTCCCTGGAGTTCTTTGCAGTACTGAAAATTTAAAGACAAATCAAAGAGTCGGGATAGTTAGTGCCAAGGCCCATGTGTCTGACAGTAGCTTCATCTCTAACGTGGTTAAAATATTCAAGATTCCAGGAATTTCACAGGAATATGTGAGCAATATTAGGAATGTCATGGATTCTGAGCATGAAATTTGTCTTCAATATACATGTCTTTTTTATCATATATTGAATAAATTTGGTATTATTTTCTCTTACAAATTAGCTGTAACTTACGTTTCACTCTACATTCCTGAGAAGGAAAAAAGCATGGTGTGGGACATTATATGACCCTTGGGTATTCCGTAGGGAGAAGACTTACTCTCTAATGTCCAGCAGCTGATTTCTCAGCTCGTGGATGATTTTGGACTGCTTTTCTGCAACAGCATCTGTTTTGAGATTATAAAATTCTCGTTAACATTTTCACTAGAACAAATAAGGAAAGGTGCCAAAATGGAATAAAATAGTGAATTCTTCTTTCTTTTAAAGAACAAATAATTGGGTACAGTAATGACTGTAAAATGATATTATTAAATTGTGTGAATTTTTAATTGATTTTTTTATTTGAAAAACCACAACTGAACAACTAGTATGAAGGAACGATGCTAGGTGCAGTGAAGAATATAATGGTGAAATGGATACAAAAATGAAACAAAAAAAATGGCCTCATAGTCTTGATGTAACCTGCTCACACTCAAAGATAATAGGGAGTCAACACTTTTGGCCTTACATGATGAGTACTTTCATGAGCTCTGTGTATCTGTAAGTGGGTGTGTATATTATGTGTGCATTTGAGTGTGTATCTAAAAGTGTTTATGTGTTGTGCTTATGTTCAACCTGGACCTCAAATCAATTGCTCTGGTTTTATGCCTCCAGATTAGATTACCTGAAGGAGCTGGAGCCCATCTTAGGTGCAATTTCTGTTGCCCACCCTCAAGTACTCTTTGCAGTGAGGTAAATAAGAAGTAAAGAGTTGTAGCATTCTCCATACCCCCATCTCCAACATTTATAACTAGTGCTGTTACAAGAAGTGATGTGAATAAACATACAAGTTGCTGAATTATTTATATATCATTTCTATTAACTTAGTGAGATGTATTTTGTAAATTACAAATAGTTTCCAAAAGCCGAAAATCATTTAGACTAATTGGTACATTATACAATCTAACTGTGTAATTGATTTTTAAATGAATTGGTCCCTAAGTGAGTTTTGAATATCCTATAATAATTGGTTTCTAATAAATAGTATGAATAAATGAGTGATTAGTGCATTTATATAGAAAGCAGCTGATCGGTCTTTAATTTAACTGAAAGACCCAGTACACTGGTGCAGAAAGTCCACTAGAGAGCTAAGCATGACTTACATCAGCATGCCATTATTACAAACTGGAAATTGTAGACTGTAATGATAGATGTCCATCTTCCATTCTTTTATCATGAAACCAGTTTAATAAATAAGAGATATTTACTTTAAACGTAAGTTTTACTTAATCGTGAATTGTGAGGATTGAGCGATTCTAAATATTTGGGTTCCTAGTGATAATATCAGTGATGAATGAAGAGATAGCAGTTCTTACAACAGAAGAATGTTCAGTTAAAAGAAGAAATTTACAAAAGCATATTAAATGATGACTGTATTGGGGTTGTTTTTCAAACTGATTGGGAAGGACACTCTCTCTTTTAAGAAGAGATATATGGCTGCCTATAGGAGATCTCATGGTCACTTGCCAAATGTTAATGTTCAGCACTTAGTATTTCTGGCTCAGACCCAGTCTTAGCATCTCAGGATCTGTTAAGTTGTTCCTTCTCCTAAAAGGCAATTGGAACTTGAGAGGAATTCTGACATCCTTTGTGCAAATGGATACTGCAAACCAGAAAACATGGAAAGAAACACAGGAAACTATTGCATACTTATATATATTATGTAAATATAATAATACTTCTGTATTATTTGCTGCTGTTTATTCACAAATATCAAAATGCCATACAATTTGCAGGGAACATGTTGGTTAGCCCTGTAATTGGTTAGCCCTGTAAAGCCCATAATTGGTTAGCCCTGTAAAACCAATTCCCTCCTCCTTTGGGTACTAGACCTCAGTTTCCTTTTTAGGGAAACTGCACCTTTGAATACAGCTTGGTGGTACTCCTGCCAGTCAAGGAACCCTGTTCTTTCCTTAGCCAAGCAACAGGCATGTGACCAAATTCCTACCTCTGAAATATAAATCATAAGTTGAATGGCAGAGAATAAACATGTTTGCATGTGACTCAATCCTGCAATGGTGCCTGGAGAAGACCATCAAGTAATTCATGTAGTGATGTTCCTGAGCCCCTAGAAGCTGCCTGTCTCCCCTTTCCTGCTTGATTTGCAGCCTCTGCTTTGATCCTAAAACTTTTCCATCATCTTTTAACAAATTGCCTTTTTTTTAAGTTAGCTAAATTCTGCTTCTGCTGCTTACATTCAAAAACTGCAACTGACAAAGTTCTTTTACTTCTCTTACTTTTTGCTTATGGAGTTGAAGAATATATATATTTTTAAAAACCCTAATGTTTAGTAACTTGTCTGTGGGTACCTTAATCACTGGCCTGAAAGTAGAAGCGAGTAATATCCAGATTAGTACAATAGGTGGTGTCATTCTTTTCAAATATTGCATTATTTACTCCAGTGTAATCCACTAAGCATTGGTACAGCTAGTGAGCTCAACAAATTCCAAGACTATTTTCAACCAGTAATCATTGATTTGTGTGGCATTGGTTGCTATTTTTTTAAATATTAGATTATAAGCTTTTCCAGGGTTGCTTTGCTTTCTGAAAGTAAGTTTTGAGTTTGCTTCCCCCTGAGTCTTCCCTTTGACAGCTGTTATATTTAATCTTCCTAAAAATGCTGTTTTCAGGAGTTGGAGGAACCAGGGTGAGAGAATTTCTTTCTCAAGGATCCACATTATCTACTCACTTTTTGTTTCACCTTTATGTTCTTCTCCTTCCTCAGTGTAGTATAATTGGTTTCAAGTCTTGGAAGTTGAGGAGGAAATGTGTGTGCTAAGTCTTGCTTTTTCCTATCATATATTCACTTGGAATTATGTTTAAGTGCATAAATCCTCCCTGTTTGCTTGAGACTTAAGATTCTGAAACTCATAAGCCAAGCAGCCAGGGTGAGCACTAAATATACATTAGTTAACATTTCAAAGTATTGCTCGACCATGCTACAATGAATTTTTGTTGTTCAAGAGGTCAAAATTCATTATGTGGAAATTCATATTTTGATTCCATCTGATTAACCTTATTCCTAATCAAACACAGGAAACTAAAGGTTTATTGGGTTGTGTTTCTGGGAGATAAAAATGTCTCTACTAGGGTTTGTCTGTTCAGTCTAAACCTGATGTCCCCCAATGTGAAAAAGATCTCATCATGGAAAGAGTACAAAATTTTATGGGGGTAAAGCCAGGTGTGGTGGCATACGCCTATAGTCCTAGTACTCAGGGGGCTGAGGCAGGATCCCCTGAGGCTAGGAGTTCAAGTCCAGCCTGGGCAACATAGTGTGACTTCATCCCTTAAAAAATAATAATAAAAATATTTTAATGTGGTAGTCATCCTAGTTATATTCTTCATAAAGGAGAGTCCTTTCTGACCTATGCATGAATTATCATGAATAGAGAAAATCGATATTCTGTGAGATATATTTTTACAGACTTTTAGAGGAACAGAAACCAACAGTATGATCAATCCTGTCAATATAAGCCAAACCTCTGTCAAAGGACCTCTGTGGCACAAGGTTTTTATGTTTCTTCAGAGTAAATTTCTTTTCCTAACTGTATTTGGCTTATTCTTATTATTTGATGTTTGAACACTGACCGCTGGGACCAAAGAAAGATGAACCAGAGTGTCGAGGGGAATTCATGCTGGGATTACAATTTTGACCAAAGATGATGAGCTTGCACACGTGTAATGTGAACACAAGCTGTTATTCCCATGATAACTCCTCACAATGTGTGGTACATAAAACTTCTCCTATACAGTGAGGTCTTGACTGAGACTGAGTCAGAAACTGTTATACTCCCTGCATCTGAGATGCTGTTTTTCAATAATATTGACTCTTAGAAAAGAAGAATATTAAACTCAGAGAATACATATCCAAGTTGTTATCTCAACTTCAACATTTAATGGAAGTTGGATTTAAACTCAAAAGCTTTCATCCTACCTCTTTCAAATGATTGGTTTGAGGATTGGATACCATAGTGTACTTGAGATGGCTTTGTAAAGCACAATGGAACGAACTAATGTAAATTATAATTTTCATATTTATCTAAGTATTATTTATCTAAATAAATTTGAAACTTAAATGTACTGAAGTTTGATGAAGAGGTAGGTCCTTATAATGCCTGATAAATGCCATCAAAACAATGACATTTAAAAGTAATATTCAGTAAAAGCCACATAGAAACTGTGCTTATCAAACTCTTCACTGGTTAAAAGGGATACAATGTAAATAGAATTCTTATTAATATAATGTTTAAGGATAGAGATGTTACATTAATAAGGCTGTGAATACAGGTAATTATCACCAGCTAAGAGGAAAGCCTAGTTTTCAAGGTAAGTAGACTATTTTCATTCCATGCTCATTTTGAGTTTCATTCTACTTTTCGGAGTTTAAGAAAACAATTCAATAAAATGTTTGTCTTACAGTTTTGCAATGCCCCATGATGTTATATAATTCTTAAAACTTAAATCAAGGAAACATTCACTTCAAGTCAATAAAATATTATAAAATAACTTAATACAAATTAGCACAGTTTGGGGCAGAAGATCCTGGGAGAGAGACACTCCACTCAGCACAGGAAGGAAAAAAGACAAGCTATGCACTCCTTTTCCCTATGGGTAAGTAGAGCCTTGATAGATCAAAGACATTGAATAAAATAGCTCTAACTCTACAGTGAATTATTTACTTGGTAAAGAGGGAACCCTGGACCTGATAACAGTATGGGTGATGGTGTTCATGTGACCACTCAGATGAGCACTCTCCTTCTCAGTCCTGCCGAAGACGGAGAAACTATCCAATGAGCAATGGGTGGAGAATGAGCTGGGCATGCAGTAAAACTGATGATCAATGTGCTGTGAGACTCAGTACTACGCTGGCCACAAGTAACACACCCGTAGAGCTCCCCAAGTCCCAGATGGTCTTTCATTTCCAATTCTCATCACACATATTCTTAAAATAAGTCTACTTTTCCTTTCAATGGCTTATTTGAATCCCAGATCGTGGCAACCAAGATAAAGAAAACTAATTAAACTTTTTGGCACAACTTTCACCCCAAGTACATCCCAGTCCTTGGCTACATTGCTGAGGTCACAATGGAAGACACCCATAGGGAGGTCTGCTGCAAACCCGGCATTGCCAGGGTGACTGAAGACACCCTTGCTCTTTGCCTAAGTGCACTATTCTACATGCATGTGTACCCCACGTGACACTGCTCCACATCCCACCTCCCAGCAGGGGCAACATTATGTAAGTAGAAGCATCACCCTGCCCTTATGCTATTTTAAAAATCATGCTGTCACAAAAGAAACAAATAGAAGTAGGCAGAACCTGAGCAAATAGAGTTATTTGTACACAGTGTTCTCATCTCCCACCAGGAAGTGTCTATGTTCCATGAAACGTCTGAATCCCACAGAAGTTTGGGAAGCTCACTCTGCAGGGTTTACACTGCTTTCACCTCCCAGGATGTCCTTGTTTCACTTGGCTAATTTCTTGAGGTCTACTCCACACCCCTGTGGGGCAGAGAATAGAGAATAGAATCTCCTGTCTGGCAAAGAAAGGAAAGAAAAAGCATACACACACACACACACACACACACACACACACACACACACAGAGTCTTTATTGACTAAATGCTACCTGGACTATTAAAGGAGGACAGTGAGTGTTGAAATGCATTACTTATATGCCAGGCAGCAATAACTACATTTTGCTTTATAGCATTGATCAGAGTTTTACCATGCTTAGGGAAATTATCATTTATGTATATTTATAGGGAGCATAGGTAGGACAGAGTGTGATTTATCAGCACTTCAAGCCAATAACTGGTAGGAAAAAGCACCTAGATGATGGTGGTGTTACATGATCTTTGGGGTGTTGTTTTTCTGGCTGAAAACCTCTGTGGCCAGGGGCGCCTTTGCCTGAGCTTTGCTCAGGCCCTCTGGGCTTATTTTGCCCACTTTGCCTGGCAGGGCGCTCTTGGTTTATGCTAACGGCCTGGGTCCCATGCCAAGGGTGAGTCAAGCATAGAACGATGAGGAGTATGTGAGCTAGCATGGGTCCAGCCACTGTGCAGTCAAACGTGAGCTGCTGCAGTGGGGCAGGCAGCTCCAGTTGCCGGCACAGGTGTTGGCTCTCTGCAAGCTTGTGACCAGACCAGGCACACCACAAGCAGCTTCCACAGCTGGCACTAAGGAACATGGTGGTGCCCAGAAGCTTGGAGACACCAGGAATCACACAAAACACCATGACACCAGAGTCCAAAAGAGGGAGTCACAGCTCTAGCTTGAGGAGCTCCTAAGTTTGGGCTCCCAGAAGGGCCGCAGGTTTTCTTTCCTTCTCTTCACCCACAACATGGCAAGCAAGGGGCATGTCTCAGCCCTGTTTGTGTTACAGCTCTTTTAGCCTCACCATTGGGTGGGTCCCGAATTCTTGTCCTGCCAGGAAGAATGAGGTATGCAGACAAGTGGAGGGTGAGCAAGATGAACAGGAGCTTTATTTAGCAACAGAACTCAGAAGAAAGCTGCAGGGGGCAGCTGCTTTCTGCAGCCAGGGTGTCCTGACAAGTGTTCAGCTCCTAGCAGAGACGGTAGCTCCTCTCTGCAGCTGGTTGTCCCGTCGTCTATGCAGCTCTCAGCAGAGAGAAAGCCCTAAAGTGGATGGCTCCTCTCTGCAGGCAGGTCATCCCATCATCTTCCCATCGTCTCTCCCTCGTCTTTTGCAGCTCTCAGCAGAGAGGAGTTCCTAGAGTGGGTTGCTCCTCTCTGCAGCTGGCTGTCCCAACATCTTCTCAGCTCTGGCTGAGCCCAAGAGGGGAAGAAATGCACTCCAATTGGTCCATGGGCAGCCATGGGTGAGCCCAGAAAAGGCATCACAAGTTCCCACTCCAGTCCAAAGGACTGGCAGCCTGGCCCCCAGCCTTTAGGCCTCCCACTCCAGACTGAAGATGAGGACTTACTGGGGACCTGCCCTCTTCTGCCCAAGAACCTGTCTGCCTCCTCATGATGCCCAGGCTGTAGGTGCTGAGAGGCACCTGTAGACCAGCACCGAGCTGTCCTCAGTCCCATCTCAGCTTCCCTCCTATGGTTGTCAGTGCCCGAAGTCCAGAGGGTGCCAAGACAGCAAGGGTCTGGCATGTCAGCACTGCCTCAAGCATGTGCACACCCGGCCAGGCTGTGACAGTTCTTGGGCTTGGCCCTGACTTTTCTCCAAGATTGGAGCAGGTGCAGACAGCAAGGAGAAGCCAGGCAGCAGGAGCAGGCACTTCTGAGCCTGTGATGATTTGAAGGGGGGCCTTATGGGGCCCCCAAGATTATAGAGATGCCTGGGTCCACAGTGGCTGTTTGAGTGGCTGCAGCTGCACCTGGGGGGTGCAGGGCTTCTACCTGCTTTGTGGAGCAGGAGGCCTGGGTTTGGGTGACTGTGGCTGTAGCCAGAAGGGCTGTAGCCAGAAGGGCCTGCTCCTGGGCACTGAGAGCAGAGGGATGCCCAGGTCTGCAGCTGTGGCTTGGGCAGCTGCAACAGCATCCAGGGAGCTCCCACCCCAACTTGGAAGGGGCAGGGCTCCTGCTTGTTCCCAGCTTCCAGCTCCATGGAGCATGCAGCCCCAGTCATCCCTCCATGATGCAGCAGGTATGATGGTAGCGGCTACTCCAGACAGCCCACCGCTGCCATCAATGTGTCCTAAAACAGCCCCTAGTCATTGAAACAGACAGAGGCCTTCTTTATCACCAGGAATAAATGGTAGAGTGAGGTGGGAAACATGGAGTCCCAGACCTCCTTATCCCCTAGGAATTTACTGCAATTTGATTGGGAAAAATCTCTTCTAACAGCATCACATTAAAGGAGCTGCTTTGTTGGCAATGGGCTTTTGCAGTTCACTCACTCTCTTCTTATGAAACAGTACCAGGCCAAAAGAACACATACTTACCAGTTCTGACTCCTCCCTTGTTTCCAGACATTGGGGTACTGCGTCTGGTCTGCATGCATACTGCTGTGTGCCAAAATATCTTCTGTCTCATGCCAGTCTGTCAAACCAGCAATGCTAACCAAGTTTGAGTTGGTTGTTTCCAGTTGTTTCTTGCCTTTGAGAATTCAAGGAATGCCACCAGGACTGTCTTGGGGCTCTCTCTGTTAGTAGTCCCTTTAGGGGTATGGCTGTGGTCACAAGGGTACAAATGGTGGATATGCAAGCAGGCCCAGTATTTCTTAGTCCCACCAGAGTACTAAAGACTAAACAACTCTTCAGCCCTGGAATTCAATATCATTTTCCATATGGGTTACATTAAGATTTCACAACAAACTTTTGGAGTGGAGAGAGATCATTTTAAAATTTCAGATTGAATAAATTTACCATATGAGTCAGCAAGTTCACTCATAGAAAATTACCAAGGAGAAATGAAAACATATGCTTACAAAAGTACATGCATGTGAATGCTTATAGCAGCTTTAATCATAATAACCAAAAAGTGGAAACAATCCAGATGTTCATCAATTGATGAACAGATAAACAAAATATGGTATATCTACATGATGGAATACTATGCAGCCATAAAAAGATTTGAAATTCTGATATATGCTACAATTTGGTTAAATATGAAAAATATTGTGCTAAGTAAAAGAAACCAAACACAGAAGACATCATATTGCATGATTCCATTTAGATGAATGAACCAGAAAAGGCAAGTCAATAGAGACATAAAGTAGATCACCTTGCCATTCTGATTTTTGAAAAATTGTCACAGTGAAAAAGTAGACAAAACACGAACACGGTATCATTAAACTGGTTTTTTTATTTTTTGCCTAGGTCTGGGAGTGGGAACAGGGATTGGTAGCAAATGGGCATATGGGCTCTTTGAAAGTGATAGAAATGTTCTAAAATTAAATTGTGGCAATGGTTGCCCAACTCTGTAAATTTATTAAAGGTCACTGAATTGTGAAGTTAAAAAATGAATACATTGTATGATACGTACATTATACCTCAAGAAAGCTGACAGAGAAAAAAATTTAGGTTGATCATTCAACTTAAGCAAGACAGGGTAAGGGGAAAAAGAAGACTGGACTGGAAGTTTGTCACGTTCGTAGAACTCACATGAGCCTCTTTTTGCCAGTTGTGTATTTTTATCTCATTCATCCTATATGAGTGCCTGGTATGTACTGGTTGGCTTAAGTTACCTTATCTTAGGTCTATTTCTCCACCTACCAAATGCTAGAGAATGCTGAAAGAATTGGAAAAGAGAAATAATCACCTTGACTTCCCCATTTTTTGAAAAGTCGTCACACTGAAAAAGTAGATGAAACATTAACAGGTTTCATAAAATTGTTCTTTTAAAAAAAATTTTTCCTATAAAAGGTATTTGTACAGTCATTTCTGTAACCTAGGCTGGTAGCCCACAAAAAAAAAAGAAAAAACATGTTAAATATATATATGGAGAGGAGATCACTCCTTGTATGACTGTTGGCAGGATTGGGAATATTATAATTCAGCAGACATTATAAAGTCAACTGGAGAAAAAATTCTTCCTCTTGCCGCCAGGGACATCTGACCCATAGCAGCCATGATGTGTAGCTTGACTAGCACATGTTTACAGATTGGTGAACATCAGATACATTCATTTTATTAGGTAGTTGCATAATAGCCTTTTATTTTTGATTATTTATGCATTAGCAGCAAGCAATGGATATGTGCTATGTAGGAAAGTTATTATTTGCTAATTTGCTGCTTTTAAAATACATGGCACACTATCTATTATGTATCATGCATTACAATTACAACAACAGTTTAATTAATCACCAGCACCCTGTTTTGTACCAATCTACAGCAGAATTCTGGGTAATGGTGTTGTTTACCATTTAGCAAGTAGCAACATTTCACTCTGTTTCACTACATTAAACTGCTCAAATAAAGCAAACGGATATTGAAAGGAGTTGGCCATCTGCCTTTATTTTCTTTTACTTTTGTTTAAAAAAAAACCTCTCAAAAGAGAAAGAACACAGCCATGAAACTGATAGTGACAAAAAGCACTCTCTTTTTTTCTTTATCAGGTCAGACTCTCATCTGAATGCAGTTCTGATGAATAGTTTAAAAAATAAAAAAGAAACCTGCTTTGTGGATTTGGAGTGGGTCTCAAGACCAGCCATGAAACCTAATGATTATTTAACGGTGCCGCACTCGAGGCTGGCTTCTGTAAGCCTCCTTTCCCCGCTTTAAGAGTTTGATGAATAGGTCTTGTGACAGCCATTTAGAAATAAACAAGAATTCATCAGTCTGCATAAGAAGAAGCCAGTTTATAGATTAAGTTTCCTGAGGTAATTCATGAGGTCAGTCCCATTTAGATGGAGACTATTAGGGCCTCGCTCTCGAGAGTGGCCGTAGAGGGGAGTCACTCCAAATGGACCCCGCTCACACAAAGCTCCCTTTCAGGGAGAAGCCTGCCATTTTTATGACCCTGCTGTTAGGACGCACATCAACTTGTCACTGTGCAGATCTGCTAGGGCAAGACCTCATCACTCTATTAAAGAGCTCTGTGACCCTATTGATTTGAAGTATTTAAAGCAGGGGTGAAGTTCAAAGCAATTTCTTTTCTATACTATTACTCAGTCTCTCTGTGTCTTGGCTCTAAAACATCTGCTGTCAGTTCCTTTCTGTTGTCTGACTCTGGAATCTGTCACTGGAGAACAGAGTAGTTTTATTTAAAATAAATTGGATTCCTTTTCAGTTTTCAGCATTTCGCATTGTGATCAATGGTTTATGCTTCTTCATCTGCCGGGAGACTTAACTGCAAGTGTATCCTTTTATGTCTCTTTAGGGCAAGACTGAAGCAGCATTAGCTTCTGAGGTTTTATAATAGAATCAAGTCTTAGAAGTAGGTAGCAGCTACTGGCTCCTCTAATTGGCCAATCAACAAAAATAACAACCTTTCGTTAAAAAAAAAAAATACAGCAAGAAGGAAAGAGAAAAAAAAATCCATCTCCAACTGTGGCTCCAGGACTCAAATGCTAACAGTATCATTTTTACTTTTATTTGCTCCAAGAAATGAAAACAGAGTAAACAACTCAGTTATTTTTAAATGTCAGCAGGTAAGGCAAAACTGGGAGCCAGTTTTGAAAGGTGTTTTGCAAAACAATGCAGGCTGCCATACTTGTTCTGTGGAAACGGCAGGAACCAGAGTACATTTTGAATAGTTAATAATACATTAGGCATTGTGCATGCATTATCAAAGTGATAGTGGGAAACTCATAGCCTTTCGCTGGCTTGCTTGGGATGCTGGCCCAGCTCTTTGGATGTGTCTGTCCTCATCCAGTGTTACTGAGAAATTTATTTGCAATACTAAACCTGAGTTAAAACATTACGTTAAAAAATACTCAAGAAAAATGTTTTCAAATAACTATTTTTAAAATCCTGGGCAAAGGAAATAATACAAAGTTCAGGATTGGTGCACAGTTTAACATTGTTACCAACCAACTCTCTGCAAAGTCACTTAAAGTCATGCATGCCCCTTGTTACTTCACATAGAGACTAGAGCTCAAATGTTTGTGTTCCAATGATAATTGAAAAGCAAAGCATTTCACTTCTCCTGAGAGTCTTTTTAAAAAACACCTTCTATTATTCCACAGGCTTCAGAGAGGACAGTATATCTGTAACAGGAAAGATTCTCACAGAGTCTATTTTTTTTTTTTTTTTGAGATGGGGTTTCACTCTGTCCCCCAGGCTGGAGTGCAGTGGCGCAATCTCAGCTCACTGCAACCTCTGCCTCCCAGGTTCAAGTGATTCTCCTACCTCAGCCTCCCAAGTAGCTGAGATTACAGGCATCTGCCACCACATCCAGCTAATTTTTGTATTTTTAGTAGAGACGG
>NW_012102009.1:1490941-1507965 GCF_000951045.1 Mandrillus leucophaeus
TTCTTTTCTTTTCTTTTTTGTTTAGAGACAGTCTCCCTCTGTTGCCCAGGCTGGAGGGCAGCGGCACAATCTTGGCTCACTGCAACCTCCACCTCCCAGATTCAAGTGATTCTCCTACCTCAGCCTCCCAAGTAGCTGAGATTACAGGCATCTGCCACCACATCCAGCTAATTTTTGTATTTTTAGTAGAGACGGGGTTTCACCATGTTGGCCAGGCTGGTCTCAAACTCCTGACCTTCAGTGATTCCCACCCCTTGGCCTCCCAAAGTGCTGGAGTTACAGGCGAGAGCAGCCGCACACATCCTAGCCTTCTTTTCAAACTCTGTATTCTCTGCTAACAATGTTGCTAAACGTCTTCCCAGCTATCTCTTTCCCCATATCCTGTGAGTAGCCTGGTCCTATAGAATCTGCCACTGGATTGTCTCAGCCCCACGCTCTCTCCAGAACCCCATGTCTGCAGTACCTTTCACCAACAGTTGCTTCCAAATTGGGTCATCTGGCTTTAGTTTCTTTTCACTCCAAATTAATCCCCAGAAGCCAAGCTCTAATCAACTCCCTGCACCATAAATACCTCCAGTCATTCCAGAGAATCTAGGAAACAAAACCCAGTTTCTTCAGCCTGGCATTCAGAGGTCTCTTATTCTGTTTTCCTTTGCCTGTCTTCAGACTAATGAAGCCATTGGCCATGCAACTTTTCATGGATTTGCCATCCATATGCTCTCCCTAAGGGAGCCCATCCACTATCAAGGCTTCAGAGCCACTCGAGACTTCTAGCTCCAGCTCCATCTTCTGTCATGAGCTGAAATGTTTGTCTCTCGGTAAATAGCAATGCCATCCACCAAGTTGCTAATACCAGGGAAGTTTCCCTCTCCCTTACCCCTAATCTCAGAACAATTATTGTCTCCTAATTTTCCTTTCATCTTCACTGCCTCCACTCTGGTCAAACGTCCTCTCCAGCTTCAACTCCGAAACATCCTGACCCATGACTCAGTTCAAGGGTCAGTCTTACTCCCCAAGAGATAACTGATAACTCTGCTTTGAGACTATCTATGTCAAATATTAGAGTTTTGCATTTATTTGTAGGAACTACCTCATATAGAGTCGCTGGAAAAAATGCTTATTTATTAAATAAATTAATGAACAAATGAGAAATCAATTATAGCAATCGGAAGCAGAACTAAGTCGTCCCTTTTATAATTTAGGATGATGCAGAATTAATGCCTCAGTTCAATAATATAAGCTTAAAAATGATTATGTTTACAAGGTTTAGCCCATTTTCAGTATTAATATGATTTAGTATGAATATTTTTATGTTTAGGCCTATAAGAAAATAGTTTACTTTTATCCTAACTTTCTTCTTTGTAAATGTTCTTTTGTTATCCCTGATACAGTTTGGCTCTGTGTCCCCACCCAAATCTCATGTCAAATTGTAATTCCCAGTGTTGGAGGAGGAGCCTGGTGGGAGGTGATTGAATCATTGGGGCCGACTTCCCCTTGCTGTTTCAGTGATAGAGTTCTCACAAGATCCGACTGCTTGCAAGTGTGTAGCACTTCCCACTTCACTCTCACTTTACTGCTGGCCATGTGAATATGTGCCTGCTTCCCCTTCACCTTCCGCCATGAATGTAAATTTCCTGAGGCCTCCCTAGAAGCAGAAGCTTATACAGCCCACAGAACTGTGAGCTGATTAAACCTCTCTTCTTCATAAATTACCTAGTCTCAGATGTGTCTTTATAACAGTGTGAGAATGGACTAATACAATCTTCATGGGGTACTATGACCTAACTATGACAATTGCATTATTTACTCAATGGTATTTTTTTTAAACTAGTTATGCCTCAGACAAAGCAATATGTTGAGTTCTTGTAAATCACATGGTGTAGGCTGCTTTTTTCTTTGTAACTCAGAATGTGTGTCCTTTCCAGCTCTTTTATGCTTTATATTTTTTTCAGAACAGAAACTGTACTACCATAGCTCTGAGGTCAACAGTAAGTACACTGGTTCAGGTCTCCCTGAGAATTTTCAATAAAGATAGCACAAAAGATTTGAAGGAGATAATAGTTTCTGTTCAGATCTTCTGAGAAAGTAATAAATGACATTCGACACCATTTCTTATACCTTTAATTCAGAAGAAAAAGAGAGAGAAGAAACTCATGGATGTCAATAGAAACAGAACACTGTAACAAGTTGATATCATTTTGATTGGGGAATGCTGAATATGTTGGAATTTATGGCATGTATCCACAGGGCACATTTCAGAAAGGAACTTGAATTTGATGGACCAAAATGTGTTCCATCCAAAGAAAAATAAGATGATAAAAGAAAAAAATTCTATCCTCAAAGAACTGATGGTTTCATATTCAAGTACCTTTGTTATGAAAGTCTAAATGATAAAACTGCCCAACTTCTAACACACTCCTTCTGTTAATCTAATACCTAACACATTCTACACCAGGAAAAAAAGGATGTTATTTTTCACAAAATGATTTCAATATCAGAGTACACAGAGGGAACTTCAAATATGGATATGTCCTATAGACTCTCTTTTTATTTTTTTTGTATGTACATATAAAAAGACATTGATGAAAGGTCAGAGAAAATAGAAACTTTCTCCTTTAAAAAAGATAAAGGACACTTAATGAATTAGGTGGAAGAAAGTTATATTTCTTGGTAAATCTCCCAAATATCTCATCTTAAATTCTGCCATTGTACATGCTGATCTTTCAGCAAAACCCTATGTATTTTTCTGTAGAAAATCTTATCCAGGATATCTAACTTGTGCAAATGTATATGGTTTATAATTCTAAATATTCAGTGCTTCTGTTATCTCCAAAAAGATGATGTCTAATATATTTAACAAAATCATAAATAAAAACGTTTTCTCTATTTTTGAGAATAAATGATTTAAATACTTGTAAACTTAACCTCAATATTTTCTTTGATACTGTTAATGAATCACTAAGAAACAAAAACATACATTCATTGTCATTTTACTAGTATAATTCAAACATCTCAGAATAGATCTTAGTTTTTCTTTTAAAACCTTTTTAAAAAATAGAGATAGGGGTCTCGCTATGTCACCCATGATGGTCTCAAACTCCTGGCTCAAATGATCCTCCCTCCTTGACCTCCCAAAGTGCTGGGATTACAGGTGTGAGCCACCATGCCTGGCCAATCTTAGTTTTTTGTTTTAGAGATTTTTAAAAAGAATATTGGAGAAATAATATGGAAGAACATTCAGAAATTATAAAGTTGCCTTCTGTTGACATTTTAATTCAAAATGCTATTGTTTTACTACCTATCTGGATTATAAGCTATTCATGGTACAATGGATAGTGCTCAGTAGGTACAGGTCAATATTCTATCATCCAAACTTTTAATATATCTCTATTTTGTGTTATTGGTATGATTATGTTTCAGATTATGTGGGAAGCCTTGGAAAAAATGAATAAAATTCTTATATTCAAGGAACTTAAAGTGTAGTAGACAGACAAAAAGATAATTTATAAATTTAATTAATAAATTTGATCATTTTCCTTTTATTGGTGTAGTCTAACAGGCAATACACAAATGCACAGGTTTGTTAAAAAAAAAAAAAAAAACGTGATCTAAATCAATTGATTGCACTTTGTTAGGAGTTGTTTTTGAATGCATTTATTAGACATGACTATAATGGCTAAACCAAATCGGTTTTGTTTTAACATATGAAGGCTGGTGATGAATTCTTTAATGTCATTGGCATTCCAGCATTCTTTTATGTTTCTGCTGTGTTCTAGGTATCATGTGACTTTCATCTTTGAGCTCATCTAGAACTTTGTTTATAAAGATGCCATTCCACTTCCAACTTCACGTTTCTGTTCCAGCCAAAAAGAAGGAAGCACCAAGAAGGGAAGAGCAGAGATTACATCAAGAAAATAAAACATTCACAGAAATGCCCAGAAAAATTTTACTTATATTTTATTGGGCAGAATTATATCACGTGGACCACCCCTAAATTCAAAGTTGTCTTGAAGATACAGTCTCTGGCCAGGTGCAGTGGCTCACGCTTGTAATCCCAACACTTTGGGAGGCCGAGGCAGGTGGATCAGTTGAGGTCAGGAGTTCGTGACCAGCCTGACCAGTATGGTTAAATCCCATCTCTACTAAAAATACAAAAATTAACTGGGCATGGTGGTGGGCACCTGTAATCCTAGCTACTGGGGAGGCTGAGGAAGGAGAATTGCTTGAACCTGGGAGGCAGAGTTTGCAGTGAGCTGAGATTATGCCATTGCAGTCCAGCCTGGGTGACAAGAGCGAAACTCTGTCTCTAAAAAAAAAAAAAAGAAAGAAAAAAGAAAAGAAAAGAAGATATAGTCTCTAAGTTAGGACCACTGCTTCCCTAAACAAAATGAGGGTTCTACTTATACGAACAAAGAAAATATGGATATTAGTCAAATGGCAAGAAGTCCTGCCATTGAAATTCACCTGTGTGAATTACTTAACTTCCCAACTCTTACATTCTCCCATATGCTCAGAATTCAGTGTATTAGACTCAGCCAGGAGGAACCCTGTTCTGGGCCTGGGACTTTAGAAACCCTACTCTGTCCCTCCAGAGCCATGTCCCTCTCTAAGGACCAAGGGGAGATATCTACACAGAAGCCATATTCCCACCCATGTCAGATCATCCTTCATATGCAGGCCAAAGGATTACCCGCCCAAATGGTTGAGGAGCCTCTTCCATGGCCTGGGTGGACCTTTGTCCTTGGGTCAGTTCTTCTGAAGTCTGAATTCATCATTGATGTGAATGCCTCTATACCTGAGGGGTGACCAAGGAACAGCTATTTGCACAGGATTTAGACAGAACTTGGATATGTGAGCAGGGTATTTATTTATAAATGTGTATGCAAAGATCCTCACAGGTCAGGACAGAACCAACAGTGGGGAAAAGGGGTAGCATGCTGTGGGAGGGGAACATGAGGAACTTGAGAGGACCCTCTACATTGGGGTATGAACACTGAATAGTCCAGGAATTCTAAGTTCAAACCTGATCATCATGAGAATATACTTATTCAGGTAGCAGTATAAGATATATTTTATTGAACTTTTTGGTAACTGATGGATAACTTACATTTAAACAGATGATATGTGGGCCTCCACTTGCATTCTTACCGTCAGCCATACAAATATTAGGAATACGACATGGCCAAAAAATCATGGGTTCTGGGAGAATGAGTCTTTGTCTCCAAACTGGCATTTTATGCACACTTTGAAAAGTTAGACATTGGTAGAACTGAGTGTAGTTTGATATACTTATAAATACTTAGTTAAATAATAAAACCAACGGCCTTCTCTAACCTGACTGATATTTTATTAAATCCTGCTAAATATGCTTATTGACTGGATATTATTCTTTTTCAATTCTTACTATCTCATGGAGAAGGAGCATGCCTCCCTTCAGTAAGTTAGTTCAGCCTAGTACATGGAGTAGTTCAATTTACAATTTGATCTTTGAGCAACACAGGTGTCAGGGGCACTGACCACTGCACCCCCACCCCCATGCAGCTGAAAATTTATATCTAACTTTCAGCTTCCCCAAATTTAACTACTAATAGCCTATTGCTTACCAGAAACCTTGTTAGTAACATAAAGTCCATTAACCCATACCTTGTATATGTATTATATACTGTATTGTTACAGCAATGTAAGCAAAAAAAATTATTAAGAAAATCATAAAAGAGAATATATATAGTGCTCCTCAAGTGGAGGTGAATCATCCTGAAGGTCTTTATCCTCACTGTCTTCACACTGAGTAGTCTGAGGAGGAAGTGGAGAAGAGGAGGAGCTGGTCTTCCTGTCTCGGGTGTGGCAGAGGCAGAAACAGCGGAGGAGTTGGAAAGGGAGGCTGTAGAGCCAGGCACACTCAGTACAACTTTTATTGAAAAAAATCTCCATATAAGTGGACCCATGCAGTTCAAACCCCTGTTGTTCAAGGGTCAACTGTAATTTATTTAATTAAAATAGCAAATAACATTCAAATAAGACAATCATCATCATAATCAAAGATTCCATCTTGAACATTCGTCATTCATTTAATTAATAAATATTGCATAGGTCCCCAGTATGTGCCAGAAACTGTTCTAGGTCCTTGAGATACAGTTGTGAAAAAGGTAAGGTGTGTTCAAGAACAGCTGATACCTTGTACACATAAATGCATCTCCCGGTTAACATTAGAAATTCAAATCTTGTCCATGATAGGGCTAAATAGAAGCCTATTTCTCACTATTTTAAGTGAGAAAAATGCCTTTCAGTTTGGCCAAACCCCTAAACCAGTTTCCAATATTCACTAAAAATAATAAAATACTTATAAAGAAATAAAAGCTATCATATTGGAATGCAAAGTACTAAAAACATCACTTCATCATCAGGTATTAGTATGGTTGCTAATGAACCATTTTTTTATCAGCAGTAACAGCCTTTATTCACACATCAACTGGGGAAACACACAACACACAACCCTGTGGTTGACATAGTGCACATTTCAAAAGCCAACAAATAATTCTGCTTTCAGCTAGCATCAAACTACTTTTTCACCATAAAGAATAAGAAACTGGATAAAATATATGAAACAACAGTTTCAGACATTTGATAATACGTTACTGTTATTACAAAGAGAAAGGAAACAAATGAGGTGAAACTACCATCCCCACAATCTCTGCCTGGATGCACTTCTGATTCATGGTGCAGAAAGAAGGAGCCCAAAGCCCTTACGTCTATAAGATAGACATAAGACAAAAGTCTCACTGAGATGAGGGAGCAGAGATCTGGGTTTGGGAAGCCTGAGTCAACTAAAATGTGTGCAACACAGAAGCAAAGGTGAGGCAACTTCGCAAAGGAAGATTTCCAGAAATCTGCACGAGGAACTCTTTGAATCATTGACTGAATATCAATCTGCGCAGTCACAGAATGAGACTACAGAAGGCCAAGCAATGAACAACTACTGGGGAAATAGCAACTACCAGGAAATTGTAGGCTGAAGAATTCCCAGAAATCACCTGAGAATGTGAGATGTTCAAGTTCTGACCAGCCCATGTAGAAAGGCTACATTGAACAACCAACGTATTCTGTAATATTTCTATACACTATCAAGGAGCAATAAAAAATTGAAAAAAACTATTTCAATAGCATTAAATATTTGAAATAATTAGGGATAAATTTGACAAAAGATATGCAAACACTTAGAGTGGTTCTTTAGCGATTTTTACACTGAAAATTAAACAATATTAAAGAAGTCCTAAACAAATGAAAAAATGTAGCATATTCTTGGATTGGAAGACTCAATATTGTTAAAATTTTAATTCCCTCTACATTAAACAGTAGATTCAGTGCAATACTAATCAAAATATTGGTAAGTATACTTGTAAAAATTGATAAGCTTTTTCTTAATCTCATAGAGATAAAAGAACTTAAAATAGCCAAAACACATAGTAAAAGTAGAATGAAGTTGGTGAATGTACATCACTGGATTCTAGGAATCATGACAGTGCAATACTGGAGTAAACACAGAAATATAAACAAACACAACATCATACAGAATCAGTAAGTAGACCCACACATATATGGTTATTTGACTTTTGACAAAAGAGTCAAGACAATTCAATTCAATAAGGAAACAGATAATATTTTTCAGCAAATGGTGGTGTAATAATTACAGTTATATGTAAGGAAAATGAATTTCAATCTTCATTTCACACCATACACAACAATTTATTCAAAGTAGATCACAAATGTAAATGGAAGAGTCAAAACTATTAAGTTATTGAAGAAATAAGGATCTTATCATTCCTTAAACAATGATTTCCTAAATAGAACACACAGGTAGCTCTAACTATAATGTAAAATATTGATTATTTGGACTTCATCCTAATTTAAAATTTGTTCTTCAAAAGACAGTATTTTAAAAAAGATAGGTGGCAAGTATGGTGGCTCATGCCTGTAATCTCAGCACTTCAGGAGACCAAGGTGGGAAGATTACATGAGTCCAGGAATTTGAGATCAGCCTGTGCAACACAGTGATACCTCGTCTCTACAAAATCCTTTTTAAAAAATTAGCCAGGTGTGGTGGTGGGCACCTGAAGTCCCAGCTACTTGGGAGACTGAGGTGGAGGATTGCTTGAGTCCTGGAGGTTGAGGCTACAGTGAGCCATGACTGCACCACTGCACTCCAGCCTAGGTAACAGAGCTGGACCTTGCCTCACAAAGAAAATGAAAAGAAAAAATAATATATATATATACACATATATATATATTACAGAAAAGGAGGGGGAAACAAAGCTAAAGAAGGAATAAATACATTTAAGAGTCACAAGATGCTAGGTCAATATACAAAAATCAATTGTGTTTCTATAAGTTAGCAATAAATGATTGGAAAATGAAATTTTTAAATAATAAGCATTTCCAGTAGTATCTAAAAGCTTAAAATGTTTAGAAATAAATTTAACTAAATATGTGTAAGACCAAAATGCTGAACACTACAAAACTCCACTAAGTGAATTTTTTAAAAGACCTAAACAAACAAACAGAGACAACATGTTCATGGACTGAAAGACTCGGTAAAATGGAGAAAGCCTCTCTTTCCAAATTCATTTATAGATTTAATCCATTTCCAATCTAAATCTCAGGTGATTTTTCTGTGGAAATTGAAAACATGATTCTAAAATTTACACGGAGGAAAGTGCCTAGAATAGTCAAAATGATTTTGAAAAAAAACTAAAGTTGGAGGAGTTACACTACCTGATGTCCATACTTAATATAAGCTACAGTAATGAAGACAAAATGACTTTATCAAAGTCTACACCTATAAATCAATAGAGAGATTGATTTATATCGGGAAAAAAGGAAATAAGAAGGTGCCATGCCATAGTGTTCTACCTGTCTATCTCTTCTAACAGGAATTACAATCATTCCAGAAATGTACTAGATTTCTCTCAGCATTTCAGAAGTGGGTCTCACGTATACTCTTAGCCCAGGAGCTACACCTCCCTTCTCTGAGACCAAAGAGTCTTTTCCCAATAAATGATTTATTTTATCATATACATATGACATATTATATAGAATTATATGAATATAAATTCATATTATAAACAGTTTGAAATAAAGAGAAAAAAAATCCTCCCAAATAATACCAAAACATGTTGTGTTTGCAAGAAAAAAGTTGGGAGAATATTTTTACTAGACAACAGTCTTCCAAATGTCATTCTTTTGGATGTCCACATCTCATGTCGAAGGCTCGAAGACATGCTGCAGTATACATACTTCACTTTACCTAAATAGACATTTCTCAAAAGGAGACATACAAATGGCCAAGCAGTATATGAAAAAATGCTCAACATCACTAATCAGGGAAATGCAAATCAAAACCATGATGACATATCATCTTACTGCAGTTAGAATGGCTATTATCAGAAAGACAAAAAAATAACAAATGTTGGCAAGGGTTGGGAGAAATGGGAACTCTCATCCACTGTTGGTAGGAATGCAGAGTAGTACAACCATGATGAAAAACAGTATGGAGGTTCCTCAAAAAACTAAAAATAGAACTACCATATGATCTGCAATCCCACTGCTGAGTTTATGTCCAAAAGAAAGCAGATCAGTATGTTGAAGAAGTGTTTACCTTTCCATGTTTATTGCAGCACTATTCACAATAGCCAAGATACTGAATCAACATATGTCAATCAACAGATGAATGGATAAAGCAAATCTGGCACATATACACTACGGGATATTATTCTGCCATAAAAAAGAAGGAAATTCTGTCACTTGCAGCAATATGGATGGAACCGGAGGTCATTTTGTTAAATGAAATAAGCCAGGCACAAAAAAACAAATATTGCATGTTCTCACTCATATTGCATGGGAGCTAAAAATGTGGATCTCATGGAGGTAGGGAGTAGAATGGTATTTATCAGAGTCTGAGAAGGGAAGGAGGAGGATATGAAGAGAAGTTGGCTAATGGGTACAAAACTACAGTTAGATAGAAAAAATAAGTTTGATATTCAATAGTACAATATGGAAATTATAGTTAGTTTATTGTATATTTCCAAATAACTAGAGAAGAATTATAACATTTTAGCACATTATACAAGGGAAGGGACGTGTGGGTCCTGGGCTAAGAGTGTACATAAAACCCACTTCTGAAATGCTAAACACAAAGATAAGTGTTTGAGGTGATGGATATCTCAATTATTCTTTGATCGTTACACCTTGTATACATGTATCAAAATATCACATATACTCCAAAAATATGTATAACTGATATATCAGCTATAAAAAATATGCTTCACTTGTTTTAATTTATGTTTCCAAAATATTTTAGTACCAAATTTTTTTTTTTTTTGAGACAGGGTCTCACTTTGTTGCCTAGGCTGGAGTGCAGTGGCACAATCACGGCTCACTGCAGCCTTGGCTATATTTTTAAATTTTTTTCTGGAGACAGAGTCTCATTATGTTGCCCAGGCTGGTTTATAACTCTTGGGCTCAAGTAACCCACTGGGCTCAGCCTCCCGAGGTGCTGAAATTACATGCATGAGCCACCACGCCTGGCCACAACTTTTTTTTCACATAATGGTTATGCTCTTACCGGTGTTGTTCAACAGAATTTTCCATGAGGCTAGAAATGTTTGCTGTATTTCCACTGTTCAATACAGTAGCCACTAGCTACACTGTGAACCCTTGAAATGTAGCCAGTGCAACTGATAAAATGAATTTTTAATTTTATGTAATTTTAAGTAGTTAAAATTTAAATTTAAGTAGTCACGTGTGGTTAGTGGCTATCATGTATTGAATAAAACAGCTCTAAAACAGTATCTATTGCAAAGATAAGATATTTGAAGGACCACTGTAAAACAATAATGTTGTTCTCAGCACATGATGAAAGTCAAGTTCAAAGTGATTAAATGACTTGCCCAAAATAAGCACTAAGTGAAAATAGAGCCAAGATTTAAATGCAAATAAACCAAATTAGTGTATTTCAAATTTCTTGTTCTTTTCATTGTTCTACACTTCCTTAAAGATGCTACAGAGATGAGTATTTGTTGGTAACCTGTTGTATTTCTAAATTTTTATGGGGATATATAGATTTACTGTTTCTATTTGCATAAATTTGAATTTTGCTGCATTTGTTTTGATTCTTATGGAAATAATATAGTTCCAGATAATTCTTTTCAAATGCAATTTTTAAATAGGCAGTAAGTGGATATTTTCATTTGATTGATGCAGAAACTGAAACGTAAAAAAAAAAAAAAAAACGATACAGTAAATTCTGTATCTGCCTTATATTGAAGACATTTTACAGCTAGATAAGGAAAAATAGACATGGAAATAATTTTGATCATTTATATTAACTGAGGAATCTTAGAGGAGAGGAGTAAGTTTCCACTTACATACACACTAATATTTTTCATCTTCAACATTTTAAATCCAGTCCAATGTGCAAAGTATTAAAATCACATTACAGAAGTTAAGGTTTAGTTTGTTGTATGGTTAGTAGTATGCACTTCCAACGTCATACAAAAACCATTGGAAATACTCCTAAGTTTAGCTTTAAGCACTATATTCCTCAGATTGATGAGTGCTGAACATGACCTCTATTGATAAGTTATTATATTTATTGACAATTTGAGGGCTCCAGTTGCCCCAGAGAAGACTCTATTACATGTAACCAGTGATGATTGTTACGAATGTCTTAAAGGTAATGATACACTTTCACCAAACAGGAAGAGACAAATAGGTCATGTTAGGTGTAACTTCAGTTTTCTAAGATTGCTTTTTAGAGTATTATCTGAAAAATAGTTTATTATATTTCTAAATATTATGAATTAGGATATTTTTGATTTATGTATTAGGTAAATAGTTTATAGGCTACAATGATTATCAATGACTTTCAGTGAAAAATAATGCATTTTTAATGTTTCACTTGAAGTATTTTAAATACTACCAACACTCTAATTTTACTTACATGACAGTTATAGGCAAAGAAAAAAATGGATGAAAAATTGTCAATTGCTACAAATGGTTTTGTCCCAAGGATAAGATTACATATTTTCCTCAGTTCTCCAAGTTGTAATATGTTACTCTTATGAAGAAAAAATAAATAAGTACGTAAATACCACATAAAACCTTCAAAAAATTAACTCTAAAGAGACATATTTTTTTAACTAAGTACATAAAGTGATTGACCAACTTTTGATTTGATTTATTAAAAAGATAAGTAAAAATGGGTTTTACTTTTTAGAAAGGATTTGCATGGCAAAACGAAGAGGAAATCATGAGCTAATTACGTGGTAAATTCAATTAGTGTAGTCACCTAATCAGAATTATTCAAGCTCATTATAGCTCAAAGAAAGCAAAACCACCCTGCCCAAGATCCAGCCATGTGCAAATAAACATTTAGTAAATCCTGCTCATAATAATAAACAAAATTAAGAACTTTCCTTCTATTCCAGCTATTTTCTTTTAATGTGTGGGAGTATGAGGCATCAGATAATTTCCTCAATAGGTTTATTGTCAAGGAAAAACACACTTAGAAAGCCATTTCTTCATCTATTGATTGTTGCACATGTAACTCAGCCACAACTGACCATTTTCAGAATCATCTGCATGTGCCAGGCATGGCTAGGACCACAGGGAGAGGGCATTTGCAGAAATGAAGATGATTGTCTTCCTTTCTGAGGCTTATACTATTGAGATGAGAAAATGTATGGGTCAGTGTGTAGTTATGGTTTATGTGCAGAGCAGTAGCCTTATATCAACTTGAGATCAATCCCGTGCTACCCCAATGGAATACTCTTGGATTGGAAAGAGAAGGGACACCATCTAGGACTTTCGCACAAATGTTTAGGCTGCTAATCTTAACTTTCTTCTTCCCTTGTAGAGAACAATATCCAAGTAATGTTTTGGAAAACAGAAACTCTATATTCCTGACTTCCCTTCCTAGGGAATGGGACCCGGGGACAGCTGCAAGGATCTGCAGACACTTTGCAGGCTCCCCTTAGATTGTTTACTTTCCTCCAGAAGCCAGAAAAAGAAAAGAAAACAAAACATTGTAATATAAACAAAGGTAATGTTACTGACTATAGTAGTTTTCTGCTGGCACTGTAACAAATTACCATAAATGTAGTAGCTTAAAACAGCATACATTTATTCTCTTACAGTTCTGAAGACCAGAAGTCAAAAATGAGTCTTATACAAGGTTTTGGAAGGGTGGGTTTATTCGGGAGGTTTCAAGGGGGAATCCATTCCTTTGTCTCTTCCAGCCTCTAAGGCTGCAGGCATCCCTTGGTTTATGTCTGTATTACTCCAATCTCTTATGCTATCATCACATTGCCTTTTCATCTTCTATAGCCAAATCTCCCTCTGCCTCTTTTGAAAAGACTCTTGAGATTATACTGGGACTCCTGGGTAATCCAGAATAATCTCCCCATCTCACAATCCTTAATTTAATCACATCTGGAAGGTATTCTTTCAGGGATCAGGACCTGGATATCTCCGGGGGCCATTATTCAGCTCACCAGACTGATATTGGTGGTTCTGGTGGCAGTGGTAATGAAGACAGCAGTAATGGTACTGCAGATGGTAGCAGAAGTGTTGATGAAGTTCATGGTGATAGTACAAACTAGGATGGTGGCAACGGAGGCAACGTTGATGTTGGCAAAGGCAACAGTGGTGTTAATGTGAGCAGAATAGCAGGACTGGGAACATCAGAAAAGGGAGTTTATTCTCAATGGTAGTTTAGACACCACAGTGCACAGTACTCTTGCCCATGGCTCTAAAGGACAGGCCAGAGTGCCCCAACCAGACTAACTACATACCATCCTTTAATAAGCAATGTCAGCCCAGTGGGAAGCTAAGATAGTTTCTTGCTTATGGGGGAAAATGATTTACACACAGAAACTACAGTTACACAGAAGTCCACTTCAAAGCATGTAAAAGGCAGAAGGATGTGACCTATGGAAGAATAGCTAGTCACATAGTGGACTGATCTGGAATTGAGGCAAAGCTGGTAGCTCATGAGACTATGATGGTTTGAATGTTAAGCTCATGAAAAGAATTATCCTTCCTTTGTAACTTCTCCAGAATTTTCTGTACAATTAATTTTTCTAGTATACATGATGGAAGACTGTCACCTCCAAGGTATGTGTGTGATTTGGGAGCCACTGTGTGCAACCTTCTTTGGAGAAGCAAATGATGTGCTGCATATTTAGTCACACTTCTTAGTGTGTTCTAGTGACTTCGGGCAGTCTCTTTCTAGGACACAGCGCCCTCCCAATAAGTTGATGCCTCAAGAGGCATGATGATTTTTTCTTGAAGGAGAATTTGCCAGCTTGATTGCCTATGCTCCACTTCCTGGAGGCATTTGTGCCTTCTCCTTAACATAAATAAATACTTCCCCACTGGAGGTAAGGCAGCAGGCATCCAGTAGCCAGGCCATGGATTTTGACAATTAGCTTTCACAATTCCCTGGAAAGAAAACAATTTGTGTACCAGGCCGCCAGTAGGAAAGAGACTTGCTCTGGATACTATAGACGGTTGCGTTGAAACTTACTGCATCTTGATGTGTCAGTGTGTCGTAAATGCCCCCCTGCTCCACCACGCTATGGATTGAAAATAAAATTTCACAGGGAGGAGTTTTCATCAGCTACCTCCAACTATTTTGCAGGTAGAGGCTCTGATCTCTCCCTGTTTTCAGCCTGCTCAGCACCCTGTCCTGAGAAGTCTGTTTCTTAGACATCTATTATAACTGACATATTGTTGCAGTGGGGGTGAATAGATGCATTAGGCAGATGATCTTAATTGGCTTTCTTCCAAAAGAATTTTTTTAAGAAGAGACAGCTGAAATTCATTCACATTTACAATTAGTAAGACTTTCTTTCATTATTGAAAAGCTTGCTAAAACAGCAGCCACATCAGGGTGACAAATCCCGTTATCATGCTTTCTGTAATTGTCTCCCCAAAAGACGCCTATTGAGAGCATTGTCTGGGCTTGTGTATTAGACTGACAATCAAGCTCCAGGCAGAGGGTAGAGGGGCATATGCAGCCTGCTCCAAAATGCTTTTGTGTGTGTGTGTGTGTCTGTCTGTGTGTGCGTTTGTGGTTGTTCAGTAGAGAGAGCTAAAATTCTGGAAAAATATGAAGATGCACTGCGCGTACTAACAAGATCAGTCACCAGGCATTAGTGGGATTCTCATGCTTTGTGTCTTTGGTTTTGTATTTTCTCATATTTTTCTCTGTGAGCAACCACAGGTGCTATTTGTTTGTCAGACTGTTACTGGGGAAAATAAGAATGGGGGGCGAGATCATGTTTTTTAAGTGATCAGTTAACAGCTGAACTCACATGGCTAACAATAGAATCATAATGAAAGGCAAACAGAAGAGTGTAAAGATTATTCCTTAAGAGTCTCATGGAATGAACTGCTTCCTGAAGGGGCTGGGAAGGAGCTACTTGCTTTGGGCCTTGTGTGCATTTGTAGCCAACGCGGGTGAAGAGGACTCCACAGGCCACTCTGGGCTGACACTGGTAGACAGATTACTATGGAGGATGTTAAAACATTTCTCTCAGTGGGAATGAAAAAGGAATAGGTAATACCTTCAAATATGAAGCAGAAGGAGAGAGGGGAGAGGGAAGAAGCATCAGTGAAGCAATGCCGATCATTGCTGTTTCAGTTTCTCATGAGACCTGAGTCTCATTTTCCTTTGCCAAGTCAACTGCCTGAGGGGTGCTGCTTAAATACCTTTGTCTGTTTATTGGATTGTCCAGCATGCACCATGTTGCTCTCTCCCCTATTCATCTTGAACACTGACAGTTCCTTTCTCTTTTGCCAATTCACCTAGAATCACATTGGCTAATACAATCTGTGCCTGTTCCATTCCCAAGAGAGCTCCCTCCCGTTCCAAAACTGCAATTCCAACCCAGTGAAACCTGCTGTCCTCACAGTTAGCCTTGCTCTGATTGAGAAAGAGCCATGTGCTGTCATGTTGCTACTGGAGCATATCAGGGAAGAGGCAGATGCACGATGTGAGGTTGAGGGGTGAGGCAATAAATAACATGGCTTGAAAGAGACTAATCGAACTGTAAAAAGATAGTCTCCTGCCCGCAGTATCCTAAGGTGACAGGAATGACGCTGAACTCTGCATGGATATTGCTACTGATATGTTTTCAAGGTTGCCGTGCTTCCCCTTAGTGCATCCTGAAATTGACTAGAATCAAAAAATTAAGAATCTTCATAATCAGCACCATCAATGCAGAAACCAATTTCTGTCATGACCATATTAGTATTTCCAAGCTGCATGTGCCAGGCACATAGTAAGTGCTAAATAAATTTTCATTGAATGAATGAATGAGTTGAGCTCAGCTTTGCCACATACCATGTGACATTGGTAAGTTTTCAAGCTACTCGGCACTATAGACAACAACCATCACAAAATAATGCCTTTGCTTTCAAAAAGCCTAAAATTGAGTATAAGAGACAGAAACAAGGGTCCAGGCCTTTGACTTGCTAACCTGAACCTGACTCTGCCTCAACATGGCCATTGCAGTTGGCCCTCCTCACTCAGCTCATCAGCTATCATTCTATTTGAACTCTGTCATCAGAAACTCTCTTGGAACCTGGATACTTGCCCATTTCAATCGACTTCTTGTCACCATTAGCTAAAATATTAGTCCCACAGTTCTTCCATTTGTCATCCCAAACTCTCTGGCCCTCCCTCTCTCTACATCTATCCAAATGGGCAGAGAAGCCAAGAAATGGATTACATAGGTCTCAATCTAAGTAAACAGGGGATTTGTTCTGCAAATACAGCTTCAAGACAAGTCTCCAAGCCCTCACTTTCAATATATTTTGTACTCATAAGCCTCTCCTTTAGAGAAATTCTAGAACTCCTACTGCTCTAACACGTTTTAATTGAGGCTTCTTCAACTCTCACTTACACCTTCAAACTCATCTGAAGTTTTTCTTAGGCCCTCTCTGATGGAGGCATCTTATTCTCC